>NC_043962.1:9890463-10115463 GCF_902148855.1 Sphaeramia orbicularis | reverse complement strand
GTAGACGGAGGTGGAGCTGCACTTCGATGTTTTTGTTGAACATAAGAAAGTAGAAGAACGGTGTAAAAAAAAAACCATGACAGTCTGAGCTGGTTTTCCTCCCGTCCTTACCAGCTTCGCATCCATCCATTTCACACTTCCACATGTGCAAATACAGACATTAAAGCTGCATGTATTCACAGGATTTCATGAGTGTTCGCTTTCATTTCATCATAGCTAAAAACAAACAACAGACATTATTAAGTTGAATTTGAAGAGTGAATGTATACAGTGTATGCTGAAGACGACCTAGAAAGTCTGATACATGCGTGTTTTGGAAGACATTTTAATCATTTAAATGGTTTAAAAGCCTTTGACTTGTCTCAGATGTTATTATGTCAGAGGAGCAGGAGATATACCAAAGTATTATTTTAACAATGAAATATACATGCTATCCAGAATTTAGTTAGGGATTTTTTTTTTTTTAGATATAGAGTACTGTGCAAAAGTCTTAGGCCACCTTTGGCTTTGTGGTTGTTACAGGCTTGAAATGAGTAAACATGTTTAGTTCTCATTCTGTTTTCTATGAGATGCAACAAGAAAATACAGGAAATATGTGCCAAACCTTGAAAGATACACAAAAAACTGAACTAAATGGGTTCTAAAGGTTAAAATGACTATTTAGTGTGACCTCTGACCTGGGGCGCCACTACCAATTGTGGACCCTATGGAAGGTATATGTTCTGAGCCCTTCAGAAAATACATTATCTGTAAATATGTCATTGGGGTGGGGGGTTATGTATGTTGAGTATGGAGTGGAGGTATCGGGGTGTGTTCCATAAGTACTGTAACTACTGCAACTGGTGTAAAACTGAAACAGAAACCTAACTTTGGACGTCCGACTCCCGGCTTCTACCGCCTCTCTTTCACTCCTGAGCTGACATAAAATTTCCACAATTTCTAACCTACATCCACTGGGCCCACTGGAAATGCTGGGCCCCATGAATTTGTCATGTTTACGGCACCCCAGCCCCTGACCCCATGTCAAGACAAATGATTAGAAACATGTGACATGTTGAATGAAACCTGGTGTAAAGCATCAGTAAATTCATGCAACAAATCTAATATTAAAGGGAGGCCACAAAAAATACTACCACTTTCACTTATACACTGTAAGCCCGGAATTTGTATTTACTAAAATGCTTTAATTACAATGCACTTAAATGATTTAAGTTTTATGATGTTACTATAAAATGTTAAGTATAGTCTACTAATTTGTAGACATAGTTGAAAGTACGAAAAAGTTTAAGTTGAATGGAATTAAATCACTAAGTTTTAGTCATGACCACACCTTTTTATCTTCGCATTGCATTGTGGGTTTTGGGCATGTTGTTGAAAATGTGTTATTTTTATGTGCAGGGGTTCAGCGGGGTTGTGGTGTTAGTGTTAATTTGGATTTAATGTGTGTATGGCAGTGTTTATTGGCCTTTTTGGGTTTGTTTTTGTATTTTTGTAGAGCTGCACCATGAGTCAGAGCCAGAGGAAGAACAATGGATTTCCTGTTCATCTAAGACTGTTATTGTACAATGGAAATCTTAATGTTTTGTCAAATTAAAAGTACTTCCTGTACTGGCAAATGATGTTGAGCTAATTTCCATTCATGCCACAATATATTAAGTTGAATAATTTCATAACTATTATGGTCAGGAATTGGACTTTGAGTTTGATTAACTTAAAAAAAGTTGTTTAATCAATGATAAATTAATCTAGCGGCAATTGAGAAAATTACTTAAGTGTAACCTAAAATGCTGAGTTGAATGGTTGGATACTGGGGTTGATTTTACATAACTTACATAACTTACATAACTTGTCTTTTAGTGTTTTCTACTTAATAGTTTAAGTTCAATACTTTTAGCATTAAAGTTGAACCTACTTAAACCAATTGATTAGTCGATCATTACCCAAATCATTTAAGTGCAATCACTTGCCTCAAATTTTTTGAGTAAACTCTACTTATCCGGGCTTACAGTGTAGAAGCTGTTTTTGGGACGTATAGGTGGAGAATTTGGACTCAAAATGCGGAACATAGAGCAAAGGCAGAATTAAAGAACAAAAACAGGACTTATTGATGACTAAAAGGGGAAGTGGACAGGGAAGAGGAAGTTGTGTGGCAGGTGATGTTGAAGTCCTTCCAGATGGCAGGATTAGCCTCAGGCTAGCATTAGCTTAAGTTAGCTTCGGTTAGCTTAGCTGGGGAGATGTTACGAGTGATGACTTGGCTTCCTCTGGATAGTGTCGACGTCCAGTAGGCAGGGTCAGGGACAATTTGAGTCTCTGGACAATGTGAGCATAGAAGCAATTTATCTCTGTCAGCCAAGTTTTACAACTCGCTACAGCAACCTTGCAAGGACAAATCAGTGTTGTATGAGTCAAATTATGTAAAAGTACAGAGACTTGACTTTACCTTCGAGGTGTATCTTTCTAGCGATCAGAGGTGATTTCGAGAGTCCACTTATATGCCTGCTTTCGGTTGATTTCACAGCTGAGAGCCTATCCAGCTGACTAACATTTTGATCTGAATCTCGGGGTAAAACTGAGTGGTGGAGGGTAATTGCGGTGCCGTAGTAAGTCATTTGTCCTAGCGAGCTTGCTGTAGCGAGCTGTAAAAGATGGCCGACAAAGATAAATGCTTCTACACATGTGCGACTCAGATCGTCCAGAGACTCAAATCGTCCCTTGACAGGCAGGACTAATGCTCTTAGCTAGGTGAACACTAGGCTAGGTCAACTTAGCGGTTAGCAGTCTCCCAATGCTATCAGGTGGTAACATCAGGGATAAAGAGATGCGAACGGGGGCCAGACCGTAACAGTTTTTTCCCTTGAAATTTTACTTTTTACCGCTGCATATACCTCACATATATCCAGATTTGATTGGATACAGAGAATAAAATATCCATGTGTGGTCATTAGAAGTTTACTAAACCTTCTGTATTTTTGTAGGACGGGAGAATGAGATGGCCATTTTTTCTGTACTCTGGACAAAGTAACAGAGCAATAAAAAAATTACACGATAGACAACCTTCTAGACAGAAACAACCCTTGGACAAAAGTAACTCTAAAAATCTGGCCAAAGCTAGTTAAAAAATATAACCTGAAGGATGCGGAGAAGATATTGCGGTGGTGTGCATATGATGTAGACTTACTTCCAAATAGGATAGATTGTAGATTTAAAACATGGAAGGGTAAAGGGATAATGGTATACTGTTGCCTTATACACAATGGAATCTTTAAGAGCTTTGAAATTTGTAAGCGAGAATATGGATTGGAGGATCAAGACTTTTTTAGATATTTACAGGTACGACATCGCGTTAATGCGATTATGGCTGAGGGATCGGGAAAACAGGACAGTGGGATACTGAAGGCCTTTGTGACAGCTTATACAGGGTGGGGAAGCAAAATTTCCAATGAACATTTAGTTGTTTTTTCTCAGCAGGCGCTACGTCAATTGCTTTGAAACCAAACATATATTGATGTCATAATCATACCTAACACTATTATCCATACCTTTTCAGAAACTTTTGCCCATATGAGTAATCAGGAAAGCAAACATCAAACAGTGTGTGATTTGCTGAATGCACTCTTACACTTGCTGGATATTGTTATTAGACTGTAATTAACAGGTTTTATTCTAACAAAAAGGTGTTTTTTTTTTTTTTTTAGCATATTATCTCCATGAAGTGAGTAATAACTAGTATTAGAGTATGTTCAAATGTGACAAAACATCAGATTAGCAGCATTAAAAATGTTTTCACACAGTATATCAGTAAATACATGTTTCTTTGCTTCAAAAATTAAATACATGGTGTCCAGCTGAGTGGATATTTTTGCAACTCCATGAAAAATACAGGGTGGGGAAGCAAAATTTACAATGACCATTTAGTTGTTTTTTCTCAGCAGGCACTACGTCAGTTATTTTGAAACCAAACATATATTGATGTCATAATCATACCTAACACTATTATCCATACCTTTTCAGAAACTTTTGCCCATATGAGTAATCAGGAAAGCAAACGTCAAAGAGTGTGTGATTTGCTGAATGCACTCGTCACACCAAAGGAGATTTCAAAAATAGTTGGAGTGTCCATAAAGACTGTTTATAATGGAAAGAAGAGAATGACTATGAGCAAAACTATTAGGAGAAAGTCTGGAAGATACTATTAAAGAAGAATGGGAGAAGTTGTCACCCGAATATTTGAGGAACACTTATGCAAGTTTCAGGAAGTGTGTGAAGGCAGTTATTGAGAAAGAAGGAGGACACATAGAATAAAAACATTTTCTATTATGTACATTTTCTTGTGGCAAATAAATTCTCATGACTTTCAATAAACTAATTGGTCATACACTGTCTTTCAATCCCTGCCTCAAAATATTGTAAATTTTGCCTCCCCACCCTGTAAATCAGGAAGTGGACGTGGGTTGATATCTAGATTATATCAAAATTTCCAAGACTCTAAAAATTCAAGCACCCTACATATTAAAAATAAATGGGAAAGAGAAGGAGGAATGGTGGTATCTGATGAAGACTGGGAGAATATCTGTACAATACAATGGAAAACAACATATTCACATAGCTGGAGGGAATTTGGGTGGAAAAGTATAATGAGATTTTTTATTACCCCTGTTCAAAAAAAAAACATCAAGGTGTGGGGGTGAATTGTTGGAGGTCATGTGGTTCAACCATAGCCAATCATCACCATGTATTCTGGAGCTGCCCCAAAAATAATATTTTTTTGACGAGAAATTCATAAGAGTTTAGAAACTATTTTTCATACCGATGTATCATTTGAATTTCTGACAATGTATTTGGGGGTGGGAATGAATGTTCAAACTGAAGCAGACAAATACCTAATGAGAATATTACTGGTCAGAGGGAAGAGGGACCTGACCAGGAAATGGTTAAAACCAGATGCTCCAAAATTGGATGATTGGTATAAAATTCTATATGATGTTTATTTTATGGAAAGACTAACATTCTCATTAAAAATGCTAATGGAAAGTTTTTGAGACTGTGGGCTAAATGGATTAGATACATTAGACCCAGGAGACCAGATTTGCTATAACTTAGTGAAATATCACGTGGATTGTATTGTATGTGGATCTTTAAGGATGGATGAGTGGAAATGACAGCCATTGTTCAACTGTTCAGTAGTACAGGGGTTGGACAAAATAATGGAAACACCTTCACCTCAAGATGATAATGCCCCAATCCATACAGCTCGAATTGTTAAAGAATGGCATGAGGAACATTCTAATGAAGTTGAGCATCTCGTATGGCCGGCACAGTCCCCAGACCTCAACATTATTGAGCATTTATGGTCAGTTTTAGAGATTCAAGTAAGACGTCGATTTCCACCGCCATCGTCTCTAAAAGAGTTGGAGGGTATTCTAACTGAAGAATGGCTTAAAATTCCTTTGGAAACAATTCACAAGTTGTATGAATCAATACCTCGGAGAATTGAGGCTGTAATTGCCGCAAAAGGCGGACCTACACCATATTAAATTATATTTTGTTGATTTTTTAAGGTGTTTCCATTATTTTGTCCAACCCCTGTATATAAACCTGTTTAAAATATGGTGGAAAATGTAAGGGAGAGCAGGGGTTGGAAGATAATCGCTGTTATGGTTTTACTTTCTAGTGTGTATCACAGAGATCTTGTAAAATGTTGGACTATGTATGACCTCCCTGATAAAAATAAAATTATAAAAAAAAATAATTACACGAGATATTCAGGGGATTTAGACACAGCACAGTGAACCCAGTGGCATCATATTAAGACCATATTGAGACCCACAGTAAACAGTAAAGTAATTAATTACATCAGTACATCTCCAATAAGTTGCAAAGGCCTAATGAAGACAAATACACAAGCAGAAGAAGAAGAAGAAGAAGAAGAAGAAGAAGAAGTGTATCAGAGAAAGGCCGGGCAGGAGGACATCGACTGAACAGGCTCAGAGATAATTCTATTGTATTAGGCCAGATTCTAAGCAGATGTCTTGCTTCAGTCGGAGAATGGATAATAGGAAAATCTAATTCAAATCCTCCCCAGATTACATTATAAATTCACTCCAGGCCATAAAAAAGAACCTTTCAATTCAGGAGGGGGGGTGTCAGACAGAGGAGATAATGTCCGGATGAGCTGCAGCATTTCCCAGAAACGTTAAAATCATTAAAAAAAAAAAAAAAAATCAAACAAGTCGTCCAATGAATGTTGTAATATCTTTTCAACTGAGCTAAATTAAAGACAGAGAATTACTTGCGGAGTGTAGTGATGTAAATGTGGACTTGTTTCTCACATAAACAAACTAACACTGAAGACGGTTCAGTTGCTGTTGAATGGATGTGCTGTGTGATTCGTTATTATCCACGTCGGTCCGGAGGCTGTGGGAAAAAAAAAGAACCACTGAGGCTTTTGATCGCACTGAAGGTCATCTCATATGGACTAGATGACTATCTGCCATGTGGAGGAAAATTCTCACAAATGTTCACAAAAGGTAGCGGACACTGACTGTACTATATTCTTGTGTAAAGAATAGGCCTCGGTCAGAGCTGTTGAGGTTTTTATAACTGGGTATTGAAGCCGTATGTCCTGGGGCGTCCAGTAGAAAAGCCTCACAGTTACCCAACAATAACAAATGGTGCTTTTCCACAGCATGGGAACACTGGCTCAACCCAACGTGGACTCTGAATTTGCCTTTTTTGGGTTTCTATCAGGTAAAACTTGTGTGAATCCACTCTGTTGTTTTCAGTGTGACCTCCATTGAGGTTACAAATAGTGTTGGGAGTAAGGATGCAACGAAAATGTCCATATTTAATTTGAACATTTAACATAGAAGGATTAATAGAAGCAAGTTGTGCTTGGTGTCAAAATTTAGGGCAATTCCTGTACTTTCACATGGTGTCTTTTATTTTGTGATCCTACCTATCCCACATGCTGATACTGACCTTTGAATCCGAAGGTTGGACAGATATTTTTGATTTTCAGCTGTTCATATATCATGCATAACATGACATAGCACTTTCATTTTACACAGATCCATTCCCTAGGTAGCCAAGATATAGCATATACAATTTCTAATGAATACGATGATTAGTTTTTGTGTAATGAGTGGCCAAATCTAGCATTTTAGAAGTTCACGATGGATAAAATCTCAACTTTTTCATTCTCTGTAACATGCAATTATAAATTTTAAGTAAATATTTTCACATTTCTTAGGACTATAGATTCCTGTGAAATGAGTCTGAAAATTTCAGACCTCTAGCTCTTGTTGTTCAGAAGTTATAGAAGCCTGAAAATAGCCAAAAATTTCAAGTCTTAATTTTGGTCGCAATTTTAGGGTACCCCCTACCTACTTCAAATGGTCATAACTTTAGAACTATTTACGATTAAGCCTTGAAATTTTGGATTTCCCCATCATATATAATGTTCTATAAGTATGTACAAATTCAGAAAAATCTGAGAGGGTCAGGTGGGAAATTTTCTTAAAATCTGTTGATTTCATATGGAATGACACCCATGGCAGAACAACATACAAGCATCAAAACCCCACCCACCCCAAGGCTCAGATACACACAGTTAGACTGACTTATCATCAAAAAAAGGGGGGTAAAAAAAATAAATAAATAAGAGTCTGAGGCATAATGGTTGTCAGTAGTCTATCCCTTTGAACATCATTCCTTACATTAGTTCCATTACTTCATGGTACCTAACAAAGCAGGTACACTCACTGTTCCTGCAGAGGTGGACCTTACAGACCCTGGAGACCACGTTGGACCTGAGATTGTTGCCTCACTGGAACTGTTGCTGTCACTGTCTTGCAACGTATGCAGAAATTACCGAAAATAGTCACTTGCCCGATAAAGGGTTAAGAAACCTCCTGTTGGGTAGTGATGGTTTTTCTAGTACTTCAGCCATTATTATGTGACAGCAGAGACAAACACTGGCAAGACGCAAAAACTTCATGTGCAACAGTTTTCTCCACTGTCATTCTTCGTTGATTTTCCCTTTAATAATTTAATGCACCATTGACCATGGGCATTAATGTGGTACACAGCACTTTCCTGTAATACTAACCCAGGAACTCAGCCAGAGGATTCCATGTCTCCTCAGAGCAGTGTGTATGTACTTATAGTCAATGTATTGACCTGGTTTCTCAGTGAAGGAAGCTCAGTCATGTCTACTAGAGCACCTCTATGAGGAAGAGCCGGCTCATCAATGTGCCATTTTATGGTTGACTCTAAATTCAATTTATAGTGGTCATGGAGGAACATGGATGGCAGCAAAACTGTAGAGAGAATAACAAACCTAAGACAAAGGAGGTGTTAAATCAACATGACCACAACAGCATTTAAAGCTGGATCCATGTGGTTAAAGATGAACTGACATTAGTTTCCCCATATGGATGTTCAGTCTCTGCATTTTACCCACCCTTAAACGCATCCTTAAGAACCTAGCATTAGCAGTTAGCATTAGCACTTAGGACTCACGTAGACTTTAAATACAAGGCTACCTGTTGGTGAGAACTGGACGAAATCCACCAGTGATATTCCACAGCTCGAGAAAAAGTCGCCTGGAAATTAGGAAAAAAATAACATCTTTAACTGCAAATTTAAGACTTATATTAACAATTTGAGTAGACAAGCTAGTTTGTCCTTGCTTTAACCATTCAACTAACTGTCTACCAGATATGGCACCGATGTTAAGACTAGGCTTGGTCTTTTCAACTTCAACTGTAAAATGAAAGTATTTCAGGTTTTTAAAGTATTTCAGACATTTTAATTATTTAGAAAAAGTCAGGCTAGTTACTGCCTGTTTTGAGTGTTTGAGCTAAGTTAAGCTAAATGTATTCAAGGTCTGGTGCCACGGCTTAGACAAAATTAAGTTGAGCAATAGTTAGTCGTTTTGATTTTGGGTTGGTTGGTTGGTCGGTGGGTTGGTTGGTGGGTTGGTCGGTAGGTTGGTTGGTTAGCGGGTGGGTGGGTTGGTTGGTTAGTGGGTTGGGGGGTTGGTGGGCCGGTTGGTTGGTTGGTTGCTTGGTTGGAGGGTTGGTTAGTGGGTTGGTGGGTTGGTTGGTTAGTGGGTCAGTTTTTTGGTTGTTTCGTTGGTTGGTGGGTTGGTTGGGTGGGTGGTTGGTTGGTTGGTTGATTGGTTGGTTGGATGCTTACTTGGATGGATGGATGGATGGATTTATTTGTCAGCCACAACTTTACTCTAGGTCCACAATCACTAAAAAAAATACAAAGTAAAAAAAAAAAAAAAAATAGACCACTGTATTTTTTACAGCCTTTAAATGACAAACTCCAAACAACTTGGTTAACCACTGTATAAAGTAAAAATACCATATTTAACAGCTGGAGGCGTTTCTGTTGTGCAGAGTAACCGAGAGACAGATGAAAGCCTTCATTAAAAGCTTTATCTTGCTCTATTCTGCAATAATGTCAAGGTTACGACAACACAACTGGTACAACTTATTTAGGCCAAACAAACAAGCCCTCCCACGTCCAGATGATAAAAAAGCACCGTCTCTGTCTGTCTCCTCTCAGTTCATCTCAGTTCTTGTTAGAAGCTGCCCTGCCATGTTAGCTTTAAAAGACAACAACACCGTTTGCCTGTCGGGCATGAGCACAACCCTGTCTCTGTAACGCAGCCTCTCCAAATTTTAGCACAACTGATCCTATTGTTAGGAAGTAGAAATATTCTCAAGCCTGTTTCTTATGTAAAAGTTACAAAACGGTTGTTGTACAATACGAGGGAGTAAAGTTAATCTGTTTTTTTGTTGTCAATATCCAGGCTATATTTATCTACACCAGGAATATCAAATTCATTTTAATTCAGAGGCCACATACAGCCCAATATGATCCGAAGTGGGCCGGACTAGTTGAATAATAACATGTATATAAATACTGTCAACTCCAAACTTTTTTCAGTATTTTAGAGTGAAAAAAGTAAAATTACATAATGGAAATGTTTACATCTATAAATTATCCTTAAAAAAATGTGAATAACCTGAAGAACTATGAACAAATTGAAATTTCTTAAGAAAAATAGGTGCCATTTTAACATTTTTATGCCTCTTCTAATCATTTACACAGGTGCATTACAACCTACAGATCACAGTGGATCTATAAAGACATAAAACATTTAGTAACAGGCAGAATATTGTTAAAATTGCTTTTTTTTATAAGAAATTTCAGGTTGTTCATATTTATCCAGATTATTCACATTTTTTGTGAAATAATAGTCTGTAAATGCAAAACATTTTCAGGGAATTTTACTTTTTTTTCCTTTTTTTTACAGTAAAGCAAAGAGAAAAAATTGGAGTTGTCATTATTTATAGGTTATTCTGATAGAAGTAGTATGTGACCCCATGGGTTGTAGATAGGGATGCACCGATACCACTTTTTTCCAGACCGAGTACGAGTACAAGTACTTACATTTGAGTACTTGCCGATACCGAGTACCGATACGAGTACTTAATAATCCCATTCCAGTTGTTCGTTCCTTTTGTAAATGTGCTTTATTGTCGTTGTCATTAGTCTGACTGGAACAAAGTGCTGCTGCTGACATTTAATGTGTTGGAATGAGCGTTTCTCAATTAATCCACCAGGGGGTGCCGCTCTGAATTAACCATACTGGACAAATACCACGAAGAAGAGTAAAGTTTTTTGAGAAGAAGAAGAAGAAAGTCAGTAATAATAAACATGGAGACGACAGATGCAACACTAATGTGATACTAATATTGCAGCGTTTTCACTGGTAAGGTTTAAAAGTTTAGCTTCAGCAGGAAGAGAAAAGAAGAATGAGTGATAAATTTCGTTTTCACTTCCGCTGGCAGCGGTCCGCACCGCTCCATACTCCCGCTGGTATTCTCTGTCTGGGTACTCATCCACCAGCACCTGGAAAACAGATGGAATGTACGCAGAGGACGGACAGAACGCTGCGTCCGTATCTGTCTGTGTCTGTAACGTTACTTGCAGTCAGCGTTACTTTTATCACCGTCATTTATTTTGAAAAATCTCCACACTCTTCACACTCCACACACATTATTCCACCGCCACGTACCTGCTGCACTGAACTGTGAATGTCACATGGCCGTAAGTGGTATCGGTGCATTTGATACGGATGTCTTTTACAAGTACGAGTACACACACTGAGTATCAGAGCCTAGTTGTAGATGTGGTAGTTTTTATGCTGGGGAAAGCAGACTTTTGGGAAAGTTAGTCGATATTACTGAGATAAAAACTGTTTGGTAAATCATTTTTTAAAATATAAACGACAATTAATATACAGTATTAATACCTAGGTGTGTATATATAGTCGCGGAAAAAAAACTATTAGACCACCCTTGTTTTCTTCAATTTCTTGTTCATTTTAATGCCTGGTACAACTAAAGGTACATTTGTTCGGACAAATATAATGATCCCAACTAAAACAGCTCATAGTAGTTTAATTTCAGAGCTGATATCTATCCATGTTCCATGTTTTCTTGATAATAAGCAAAATCACTTCAGTTCTTACATCAGTATCTATGGCATTGTACTGACAAAAACAGTGCTTTCAGGCATTCCATGTTTTCTTTTCTGTCTGTTTTAGTCACATGATACACACAGGAGTTAGTACTTGATTGCATAACCTTTGTTTTTGATGACTTTTGATGGTCTAATAATTTTTTTTGTGACTGTATCAGTCTCTCTCTCTCAAATGTCACTCAGTACGCACGGGCCGTATGGCTGCAGGCACCAATGTTAATACCAATACGTCGGGACTGTGGGAGTACATGCGTCGTTCTTGTTTTTAACTTCATTTCCCATCATGCAGCGTGGTACTGCGCTTCTGTGACTGGAAGGCTGTAGTATTCCAAAATGAGTAATATCTCCGTAAATACTGGTCCTATCAACTTGCCGAGATATTTAAAGTGGAGATGGGACTATTCCTCAACTGTAGGTACTAAATTGGCCAGTTAAAAACATCTGCATTTGTCAGAATCGTGTCGACACCAAGGTAATTATCGTTAACAAAAACTAACGAAATGACGAAAACTAGAATTGAAAAAACATTTTCGTTAACTGAAATGTGGTGTGGTGTTAAAGTCTGGAATAGATTGAGGGAGGAGCACAAGGAATGTTCAAACATAAAACAATTCAAAAACACTCATAAGAACATGTTTTTCACAAGATATAGGGAAGAGGGTTATTGATTGTCACCATATGTTCACTGTCATTTATGTATATATTTCCTTCCTTGACTTAGTTATTATTTGTTTATTTATTAGCTAGCACAACTAAGAAAGGCATTGGTAAAAGATTATATGTGTATTTGTATGTTGTGTATATGTATAAACGTATATATGTGTATATGGATGAATGAGTGTGTGTGTGTGTGTGTGTGAATAGATATATAAATATAGAAGAGTAATGTAAAAGGAAGAGGGACATATATTATTAATAATAATGTAGGGAGAGGGGGTGGGATTGAATAAGTTGTACTTCTTCCCACCCCTTTTCGGGCATGTAGGTGGAATTATTGTGCTTTTCTTCTGACTGGGATTGTTGTGATTCTTGATATTTGTATTGTTATGTATGTTTTGCAAGTGCATATATGTTAGGTTTCATTGCATGTTCGGAATAAATCACTAAACTGAAACTGAAACTGAAATAAATAAAAACTATAATTAAAAGGAAAAAAATGATAACTAACTGAAACTGTATTGTGTGCTTACAAAACTAAGTAAAACCTCTAAAAATTATGTAAAAAATTCCCTTCGTTTTCGTCTTTGTCAGTGTCGGATTGATTCGAAAATCGATTTATTTTGGTTGAGCAATTTTAGTTAGCGGCACCATACGACATTTGTCATTTAGTAGTCTTCTGGTCCCCACTCTACCTGGAAACATAGAGACTAAAGTTGGGAGAAAGCAGCAGAGTCCTGTCTGGGATTTATGTGAAAACGACAGTGAAGAAGAGAAAAGATATGAAAAAAAAAACTACAACTAAACTAAAACTAAGCATTTAGAAGAAAATGAAAACTAATATAAACTAGCAAACCTGCTCTAAAAACTAATTAAAACTAACTGAATTAGAGAAAAAAAAGTCTAAACTAAATAAAACTAAACAATAATGAAAAACCCAAAACTATTATAACCTTGGTCAACACACACACACGTTCTGAGCCCTTCCACTTTTATGATATAGATTTTACTGGTTCAAACCACTTGAGATTGAATTGGGCTGAATGAAAGTGGAACCTGAAGTAAAAAATGATTGTTAATTTCTTTAGTGTAATTTTGCATTTCACAAATTTCGCCAGTTGGACCCTTTGGCGGGCTGGTTTTGGCCCACTGGGCATATGTTTGACACCTGTGATCTCCACAGTGCAATTCACAACATGTGTTTACGTCCAGTCAGTACAGCTACAGATTCATTTTGTGATGCTTTACTTTTCTAGCATAGGTGGAAAGTGTTCAGGTGTCCACTTGAGTGTGTTATTGGCAGAACTGTTAGCCTGTTGTATTATTTTGCTTTGTGCAGTTTTGGAGCAAAGCTAGTTACCTCCGCCAAGGAGGTTATGTTTTTGCCAGGGTTTGTTTGTCTGTCTGTCTGTTTGTTTGTTTGTCTGTCCGTTAGTGTGCAACATAACTCAAAAAGTTATGGACAGATTTGGATGAAATTTTCAGGGTTTGTTGGAAATGGGATAAGGAAGAAATGATTACATTTTGGTGGTGATCGGGGGTGGGGGGGCCCACGGGGGGGGGGGCCACTGATCAGCCTTAGCGGAGGTCTGCGCTCTCCTAGTGCTTCTAGTTTTTACTGATTTGTTTTGTTAACACTCAGCCTTTCATGATCTTTGACTGAGCAAAACTTTACTTTTAGAGAGCCGGTAAAAAAAAAAAAAAAACTTTTCAATTGAAATATTGGAAGCAGAAGTAAAGACGAGTTTGTCGGTCTGAGTCAAATAAAAGCTGCAGACTGCTGAATGCTTAGAAAAGGTCCCGGGGTCCTTTCAGACTACTCAATCTCTTTTGTAAAAACCAAATTGACTCTGATTTTTTTCCCCTTTCTCCCATCGTCCTCTATGCCCATCTCACATCCTGCTGTCAAATGCCAAGACCTTCAAAGATTCACTTGTTTGCTTAGCGAGCGCCTCCTGGCCTCTTTGAAACACCGCCACCTCCTCAGTCTTAATCCCCCCCCCCCCCCCCCACTACTCGACAGCTGCCCTCTCTTCCTGTCTGATTCCCTCTGTCCCATCTTTGATACAGACACATTCCCTTAACAATACCAGGACAATCCATTCTTTGATGGCTTCAAAACACTCCACCTTTAGTAACAGTGTTGTACAATAGGGTGGTCCTTATATGGGGTCAAAAAATTTTTTTTTGGAAATGTTCGACTCTCACCCCCTAAATTTGCTAGGATGCCAATAAAAACAAACGGTGCAAAATTTCAGATTGTTTTGAAAATATCTGGGGGTAGCTCAAGGCCTTTGAATATTTCCAAAATCGTTAAATATTGCATAAATTTCACCGTTCTTACAAACGCACGCCACATTACAAAATGGAACGCAACATTGCTTTTATTAACACCCACACGTTAACTACATGTGCACAACTACACAATATATCCATAAAAAGGAACAAACAAGCCAAAAAAGTTCATGCATGTATTTGCAAAAGATCGTACAACTCAAGTCAGAATTATCGTCTTGTCTTCAGTTGAGTGATCGTAACTGTTGCCACATGTATATTACAAGTATGTTACAAAATAGCAAGAAACAAATGAACAAAAATAGTGTCCTGCATTCATGACTGAATATTGAACTGAAAGATGCATGATGATAATGTTGATTAACAACTACTGTCACTCTGGAGCACTGAGCAGCGTGGCCTTTCTTGCATCGGAGTATTGTCTGTGCTTCACTCAGACTGATATGTTTTTACTGTCAAAGACATACCACTACTGAAACACTAAACAGTGATTCCACACAAATTGTGCACAACAGCACCTTTTGGGGGAAACCCAAAATTAGGAGATGAGGTCAGCAAATCCAAGTAATATGGACATTTGAAGCTTTATCAATATCTTCTCTGGTCTGCCTAAAAAGTCTATCCGACGACTGCAACTGATCCAGAATGCTGCTGCTCGAGTCCTCACTAAGACCAAGAGAGTGGACCACATCAGTCCAGTTCTGAGGTCTCTACACTGGCTCCCTGTCTCTCAGAGAATAGACTTCAAAATTCTCTTACTAGCATATAAAGCACTGAATGGTTTAGGCCCAAAATACATCAGAGACCTTCTAGTCCAGTATGAACCATCCAGACCACTCAGGTGGTCTAGCCCAGGTCTGCTCTGTGTTCCCAAAGTCAGAACTAAACATGGAGAATCAGCGTTCAGTTTCTATGCTCCATATATCTGGAACAAACTACCAGAAAATATCAGGTCTGCTGAGAGTCTGAGTTCTTTTAAGTCCAGGTTAAAGACTCACCTGTTCACTGCTGCCTTTGACTAAAAGGATTTGACTTTTTAAATTTTATATTCTCTTTGAAACTCTGCACTACAACTCTTACTTTAATATGTGTGTGTTTTTATTTTTATTTTATTTTATTTTATTTTTTTATTTTATGTGTTATTTTCTTACTTGCTGTTTTTAATCACCTTTTACATGTTTCTTTTATAATGTTTTAAATGTGTTTCTTTTTGTTTCTTTTATTTCAATGTCCTGTGTGAAGCACCTTGAATTGCCTTGTTGCTGAAATGTGCTGTACAAATAAACTTGCCTTGCCTTTATCTAGTGATGTGCTGACTGGGTAAAACCACCACATGTGGTTACCAACAGTCAGAATACATAATGCCTAGATCTACATGATCAAATGAACCAATTTCAGCCATAAATCATTAAACAGCATGCCAGAAGCCTGGCACACAATGCAGCATATAACATGCGAAAAATACCGAATACGGTTAACTGTGTTATATTTTAAACTTCTTGAGCAACCTCTAAATATTGGTTAATGTTCCTAAAATTTTGCCAGAATCTTTTTTTTTATTTATCCTAACAAATTGGTGGGGTGAGAGCTTGAACATTTGAAAGTTGAAAAATAAGGACCACCCGATTGTACAAGTTACTTCCAAACTGTCATCCATTACAGATTACTTGTTACTGTTATTTCTAGGGATGCACCGATACCACTTTTTTCCAGACCGAGTACGAGTACTTACATTTGAGTACTTGCCGATACTGAGTACCGATATGAGTACTTAATAATCCCATTCCAGTTGTTAGTTCCTTTTGTAAATGTGCTTTATTGTCGTTGTCATTAGTCTGCCTGGAACAAAGTGCTGCTACTGACATTTAATGTGTTGGAATGAGCGTTTCTCAATTAATCCACCAGGGGGTGCCGCTCTTAATTAACCATACTGGACAAAGACCACGAAGAAGAGTAAAGTTTTTTGAGAAGAAGAAGAAGAAAGTCAGTAATAACAAACATGGAGATAACAGAGGCAACACTAATGTGATACTAATATTGCAGCGTTTTCACTGGTAAGGTTTAACAGTTTAGCATCAGCAGGAAGAGAAAAGAGAAATGAGTGATAAGTTTCGTTTTCACTTCTGCTGGCGGCGGTCTGCACCGCTCCGTATTCCTGGTGGTATTCTCTGTCTGGGTACTCATTCACCAGCACCTGGAAAACAGATGGAATGTACGCAGAGGACGGACAGAACGCTGCGTCCGTATCTGTCTGTGTCTGTAACGTTACTTGCAGTCAGCGTTACTTTTATCGCCGTCATTTATTTTGAAAAATCTCCACACTCTTCACACTCCACACACATTATTCCACCGCCGCGTACCTGCTGCACTGAACTGTGAATGTCACACGGCTGTAAGTGGTATCGGTGCATTTGTATCGGATTACTCTTACGAGTACAAATATGAGTAAACACACCGAGTATCGGAGCCAATGCCCGATACTCGTATCAGAATCGGTGCATCCCTAGTTATTTCAAAGTAACTCCTTATCTTACAATATTACTGTGTCAGAATTGTAATGCGTTACATGACTCCTGTGTTACTTTGAATTACATACAGACTCTTGTCATAAATGGTGCATGTGCAGTAGAACCCCTCCCCAAATACAAGAGATAGTAGAGCTTTGGGACATATACATTTGCGCCCTGAAGTGCATGTGGATAAATAGCCCAGTAAGTAACGCTACGGTCTACGATGTTCGAATCCCAGCAGGAATGCTTACATTTTTTTCAGTATTTTACATGTTCAAACAAGGGGAGCAGTGCCAAGGACGCCAGTAGATAAATACGCAATCGATAAAGAATTCTAGCTTTTCCATTGGACAGAGGTGATCGACACGCACATCCAAAAAATGAGAGCTGTGCAGGATCCCAAAAAGATTGATGAAAAAATAAAGGAAGGTCTGCATAACCTGTGAGCTCCCAAAGAATTTATTAAAGTAGTGACGCTTCAGGCCGAGGCCCTTCATCAGACTAAGTTAGCTTTTCCATTGGATATCTGCGCAGAACTTTACCGTCAAAAAAACAGAAATGTGTAATGTTGGTTTTTCCATTAAATCACAAATATGGTGATTTGTTTATTTATTATCAGGAGATGACATGAGACGTCATTACATAAACATGGCGACGAATGTAAATATCGTCTTGATTTCCAGATATATTCATTATTATTACATATTACCCCTCTATTCTGTACTAAATTAAAAATGGATTCGGTCGGTTCGGTCTTTCCATTGCAGTTTTGTGTGATATACCAAATGCAGTACGCCCGAAAAACCATCTCTTGCCAGCTCAAAAATTTGAGAGGTTTTTGGCGAATTTTTCATTAGGTAAATTTTTATGCACCACTTATATTCGCGCTATTTGAGGGTCAATTGAAAAGCGACTATGAAAACGTTAGCTTACCTTGTCATTGCTGATCACAGGGATCATGCTAATGCTAACTAGCTTCTGTAAAGCAGGGTTAGGGTTAGTAATGAGCATATGTCCATGTGGACAGTGGACTGTCTTCTGCCGTCTGCACCCATTGGCTGAACACCAACAGGAAATACACTGTAAACCCAGATAAGTAGAGTTTACTCAAAAAATCTGAGGCAAGTAATTGCACTTAAATGATTTGAGTAATGATCGACTAATCAACTGGTTTAAGTAGGTTCAACTTTAATGCTAAAAGTACTGAACTTAAACTATTAAGTAGAAAACACTAAAAGACAAGTTATTTGTACTTTAAATCTATTGTAAAATCAACCCCACTATCCAACCATTCAACTCAGCATTTTAGGTTACACTGACTAATTTTCTCAATTGCAGCCAGATTAATTTATCATTGATTAAACAACTTTTTTTAAGATAATCAAACTCAAAATCCTTTTCCTGACCAAAATAGTTATGAAATTATTCAACTTAATATTTTGTAGCATGAATGGAAGTTAGCTTAATGACATTCGCCAGTACAGGAAGTGCTTTTAATTTGACAAGACATCAAGACTTCTATTATTCAACAATAGTCATGGATGAACAGGAAATCGATGGTTCTTCCTCTGGCTCTGACTCATGGTGCAGCTCTACAAAAATACAAAAACAAACACAAAAAGGCCAATAAACACTGCCATACACACATTAAATCCAAATTAACACTAACACCACAACCCCTGCACAGAAAAAGAACACATTTTCAACAACACGCCCAATACCCACAATGCAATGCGAAGATAAAAAGGTGTGGTCATGACTAAAACTTAGTGATTTAATTCCATTCAACTTAAACTTTTTCGTACTTTCAACTATGTCTACAAATTAGTAGAATATACTGAACATTTTATAGTAACATCATAAAACTTAAATCATTTAAGTGCATTGTAATTAAAGCATTTTAGTAAATACAAATTCCGGGCTTACAGTGTCGAACTTTATAGACTTTTGATTCTTTAAGGTCTAACAGTCTTGCTGTTTTTTTTTTTTTCATTTGAGCAATTAAATTATGGGTGAAAAATGAGCTGTAATGCAAGCGCTATTGAACATGTACAGAGTAAAACATCACTGATAATTGACTAGTAATGCCTTGTACTACTGCGTTACAGCAAAAAAGTAATCTGTAACTGTAATACATTACTTTTGTAACATGTTACTCCCGACACTGTTTAGTAAACACTCACTTATTCCATTAAATTGATCCTGACTGGGAGGTTTTGTGCATAAATGACGGTGTTTGAGACTGCAGACCTGCACTGTTCGATTCCGTTAGTATGCAGATGGGACATAATGTTGTGACCCTGGTTGTGTTTTATTGATTTTCTTTATGGGGGGTGATATAAAGCACACACACACACACACACACACATACACACACACATAAACACACACACAGAAATAGATGGAAGACACTGTTTACCATCTCTCCTGGGTGATCATTAGTATCAGAGTGAAGAACTACTGCTCTGGGGTCAGTTTAACAGTATATACACTAATGCTCTTACCAACACAACACTGAGATGTTCTAATCTTTAAATGCACACTGTTTTTATACATCAATTATTAAATTATAATGCTCTATTAAATTGTATTGCTGCATTATGTTTGTACAACTTACATATTTGTTCATTATATACCTGAAATGGAGTTTCAGGGATATAATGGTTTTATCCCGACCACTGGCATCGGATCCGCCACCAGATATCCTTTGTGTGAACGCAATAATTTGGACAGATTTGGTTGGATTTCTACTCCCCTGATAACCAACATAGGGGACCCCTAGTGGAAGACTTAAGCTTCTCTATGAGTATTATAAGTCATCCAAATGGGGGCGCTTTAGTTGAAAATCAGTTTGGTTTTTTTTGGAGATAAATCAAGCAATAATAGGCCGATTAAGATTAAATTTGGTTAATATGTTGACCGCCTTACAAATGTCTATTTTCTCGCCACCATCCAGAACCCATAAAGACAGGGTTCCTACAGGTTTCAACAAGTTAAATTTGAGACTTTTTAAGACCTTTTTAAGACTACGTAGCTCAGAATTTAATGCCCATTTTACAGCCTACTTCATGGCCATATTGCCAAAAATTTGTGACTCCTAGAATTTAGGAAAATGAATTTATTTACCCAACGTCTTGATTCCCATTGTTACAAGCCAATTCTCACCGGGGGCTGCAAAGTTAGCAATAATTGGTTCCTACTTTCGATATAAATTGTCAGGCTGGAACAGGTGGAACTGAGTGGGCTAACGTGACTTTCTTTGTAGTTTGGACATTTAACAGACACATTTAAATACAATACAGCCAACAAATGTATCCAAACATAACTTAAGACCTACCATATCAAATTTAAAACCTTTTAAAGACTTTTTAAGGTATTAAATGCAGATTTGTAAATTCAAGATTTTTAAGACTTTTTAAAAACCATGGAACCCTGTAGAGTATTTTGGGGGATTTTTTTGTTGAAAGCCAGATATAACAAAATGTATGTTATACTAAATTAAAGCAGAAATCAAGTTTCCCTTATGGCCTAAATTGTTTTCCCCCTGGGAGCTGAGGAAGCGGCAGGATTCTTCTCTAATCTACTCCCCCTGCAGTCAAAACATCGTCCATGGTCAGGACAGTAGGAGTGGACTGATAAGAACTGGTAACAACTGAAGGACAGAATGACCCACTGGTGTCTTGTGGTGTCAAAAACCAGTATTTTAATCAAAGTATTCATTTTATAGTCAAAAGTATTCATTTTATAGTCAAAAGTATTGATTTTATAATCAAAAATTTAATTTTTAATTTAATTTAATTTTAATTTAATTTATTTGCACAAAATAAAAACAGCAATAGAAAAAACAACATTCAAACAAGTAACAAAATTGTGCAGGAGAGGTTAGAAGCCAAAAAGAAGGCTTATATGAATACCTCCCCCGAAATGAACAATACACAAAAAGAAAAAAGAATTAAACTAGAAAAGCACTCGGAGAGCGCAGACCTCCGCCAAGGCTGATCAGTGGCCCCCCCCGTGGGCCCCCCCACGCCAAGGAGGTTATGTTTTTGCCAGGGTTTGTTTGTTTGTCTGTCTGTCTGTTTGTCTGTCCGTTAGTGTGCAACATAACTCAAAAAGTTATGGACAGATTTTGATGAAATTTTCTGGTCTGCGCCCCCCCCCGTGGGCCCCCCCATCCCCGATCACCACCAAAATTTAATCATTTCTTCCTTATCCCATTTCCAACAAAGCCTGAAAATTTCATCCAAATCTGTCCATAACTTTTTGAGTTATGTTGCACACTAATGGACAGACAAACAGACAGACAGACAGACAGACAAACAAACAAACAAACAAACAAACCCTGGCAAAAACATAACCTCCTTGGCGGAGGTAAAAATACAATATAACTGAGATAATAAACTAAAGTAAAAACAATAAAAAATTTAATCCACATTATAAATCATCAAATACAAATCAAGTGATATACAGCCTTACATTTTTTCATGAATTAAAGTCCTTTTCAGATGCTTTTTAAACAATGATAAAGTAGATGTTGATTGAAGTTCAGGTCTTAGATTATTCCACAGATTTGGTCCAAAATATTTCAGAGAATACAAAAGTATTCATTTGCATGCCATAAGTTAAATTTCAGTACAATGTGACGGTTGTAACAGAGTGGTTGACTTTTTTTCCTGGGAGACTCACAAAAAGAATGAAAACGTGCAGTCATCGCATGAACACGTGAATTTATGCAAAGTTACAAAACGGGGCGGGCAGAAAGAACATGTGAGCTCATGGAAAGTTCTGGAAAACGTGGTGTGCAAAAGAAGTACACGTGAGTGGAAATTTCTGAACATTCTGAGAAGTACCTTACATTTTCCGGGAAAAAGTTACATATTTATATATGTTTGACCAATCCTGACCGACACCAAAGAAACCTCACCCTATCGGGGACAAGCTGAGAGGGGGGGTTTCCGACGTGACTAAATTAATGTTCAAAATATGATAAAAAAAATGGGTATGTTTTGTCACTAAACCCAACCTACTTTTGATGCTATAAAAGTGGTCTCCCGGAGCGAAAAAGTCAGTTGTTTCTGCAGATGTCAACTCAGTGTTTATTTTGTGTGTGAATAAACACTTTATGCGGCTCCAATTCTGCTTGATGTCTGAGTTTGTCTTTGGTTCTGTGTGACTGTTAGTCGACAAAGTTCTACTACATAGATGGGAGTACAGACATAAACACAACTGGAGAAGAGCGTCAAAGAGATCAGAAATGTCTCCCACTTACGGTCGTAAATTTTACCCGACAGTCTCTTATCTTGCACACACATTCTATAAATACAGAGCACACATGCACTTTCTTTGCCCCAAACCCCAAATCTCGTCTGCTGTCTACCTTTTCCTTTTTTTCACCCTATCCCCTGAATTCCTTTCAAATCCATGAAAAAATTCCAGCACATGTCCACGTGTACTGTGTGAAAACTGTATGATGTCTTATATTTGTGCTTTGCATTATCTTGTTCTTCACTGCAAATTTCAAAGAAAAGGGTTCTATGGTGGCGCACCAGTTGCAGTGGCCCGATGTCCCAAATCATCAATCAAAATCTCGTTTGATGTACTCTGTGCTGTATGTACACTGTGCTGTCAAATGACAATAAAGAAATCTGTAATCTGTAATAATGACCATAATTCCATTTATAAAAGCAAGAAAAGAGAAAATCCTCCAAGCAGGTGAACAAACACTTTTTATAGATGCTGTACTTTAGCATTCCAGAGAAATTTACTTTCCATGATTACGCCATGATTTTCCATGATTACTCACCTTACTTCCCTCATGGTGAAAAATTTTGAAGTGTACTCCACCATAAACAATCCATTTGTTTGCAAACAGAGTCGGTAGGTAACTTTGGCAATTTTGGAAATTCGTCGCAACATGCATTGTGGGAAACGGAGCTCCACGCAGCTGCAGCAGCAAGGGGCAATGAAGCCGTTTCCATGATTGTTGCTGCTGTGGCCATAATGCAGCTGCATGGAGCTCCACTTCCCACAATGCATGTCGTGACAAATTTCCAAAATTGCCCGAGTGACCTACTGGCTCTGTTTGTAAACAAATGGATTGTTTTTGGTGGAGCACACTTCGAAACTGTTCACAGTGAAGGAAGAGATTCAGGTGCGTAATCATGAAAAGACTTGCAAATTTGTGATACTTAGGCTATGACTCAGGTTTTACAGATTTGATGAAAAACTGGTGATGAAAGTTATATGCCGCTTTAACCCTTTCATGCATGAATTTTGAGAACTTTAATCAAGATTTTTTTTTTTCCTGAGTGTTTTTATTCCTCTTTAGGCATTCAAAAACAATGCAATTGAAAAAAAATGTATGAACTTACAGGGTTGGGAAGCAAAATTTACAGTATTTTGAGGCAGGGATTGAAAGACAGTGTATGACCAATTAGTTTATTGAAAGTCATGAGAATTTATTTGCCACAAGAAAATTGACATAATAGAAACTGTTTTTATTCTATGTGTCCTCCTTCTTTCTCAATAACTGCCTTCACACTCTTCCTGAAACTTGTGCAAGTGTTCCTCAAATATTCGGGTGACAACTTCTCCCATTCTTCTTTAATAGTATCTTCCAGACTTTCTCCTAATAGTTTTGCTCATAGTCATTCTCTTCTTTCCATTATAAACAGTCTTTATGGACACTCCAACTATTTTTGAAATCTCCTTTGGTGTGACGAGTGCATTCAGCAAATCACACGCTCTTTGACGTTTGCTTTCCTGATTACTCATATGGGCAAAAGTTTCTGAAAAGGTATGGATAATAGTGTTAGGTATGATTATGACATCAATATATGTTTGGTTTCAAAATAACTGACGAAGTGCCTGCTGAGAAAAAACAACTAAATGTTCATTGTAAATTTTGCTTCCCCACCCTGTATTTTTCATGGAGTTGCAAAAATATCCACTCAGCTGGACACCATGTATTTAATTTTTGAAGCAAAGAAACATGTATTTACTGATATACTGTGTGAAAACATTTTTAATGCTGCTAATCTGATGTTTTGTCCCATTTGAACATACACTAATACTAGTTATTACTCACTTCATGGAGATAATATGCTAAAAAAAAAAACCAAAACACCTTTTTGTTAGAATAAAACCTGTTAATTACAGTCTAATAACAATATCCAGCAATTTTTTGACACTTAAACATGTCACTGCGGATCAGGTTTATCAAGAACAGCAAATTTACAGTAAGAGTATGAATTGCAGTGTATGGGATGGTGCATAAGTGTTCACTGTTTTGGCTGATATGGAACTAAAACAACAAAATTAATGAATACTCAAAAGAACAGCTGTAGAATAGCTGTCCACTGTATTGACCACAAGGCATGAAAGGGTTAAGTAGCATACAAAAAAAATCAAAGATACATTTTGACTGACATAGACCGAGTCTGATTTGTCCTTTCCCCTCAGTTAGGAATTCATATGCTGTTCTCTGAGAGGCATTTAAGAACAGTGTTACCGGTGTGGAGGCTGAACAGATGCCCTCTGTTCCTCTGAGGCAGCTGGGTTGGCTCTGAGCCTGGCTGAATCCTCCTGAATAACGCTATATTAAACTCACCCACTTCCAAAACAGAGACGTACACACCCCAGGGTGACACACAGACAGACACAGGTGCACTGCTGTGTCCACTTGAATACACTTAAATTCACACCTTCTTAGTCGCGCACACACTTTGGACTGAACAAAACAAAACAAAAAAATGCACATGTGTAAAAAGATGTAAACAGTGGCTCGAACACACAGGCAGAGTCTCCCACACACACTCCCACACACACAGTTACAGATCGAGCTGCTGAATAGAAGCGGCAGCTCTGGATCATCACTTCTACAGCGCTTGGTTTTTGATGATGTATTGATATTTTAGGTCCGCTAACCACCAAAACCGACAGAAATACATTAAGTAGTACCAAAACCAGATAAGATAAGTAAATGCTTCTGTGGAACTATACATCACGACTGGCCAAACAACACAACAGCTGTGCTAACAGACTAGATATGATAGGACTAGATATGCGGAATAATGTCATACAGAAATCAAAATAGTTTAACCTATAAAGACCCAAACTGCAACTGTCGACCCATATCATAGTGATCTACAGTCGCGGAAAAAATTATTAGACCATCACAAGTCATCAAAAACAATGGTTATGCAATCCAGTACTAACTCCTGTGTGTATCATGTGACTAAAACAGACAGAAAAGAAAACATGGAACGCCTAAAAGCACTGTTTTTGTCAGTACAATGACACAGATATTGATGTAAGAACTGAAGTGATTTTGGTTATTATCAAGAAAACATGGAAAATGGATAGATATCAGCTCTGAAATTAAACTACTATGAGCTACAGGGTGAGTCAGAAAAAACGCTCTTTCCATTTAAAGAAATTGTCCTGCTAAAACGGAAACACTGATTTTCCTTTTGACCATACAGTCATATTGATGTGGTTATTGAGCATGTCTGGTGATGTAGTCATAGATTTATTGCATTGCATAAGAGAGAGAAGGTCCATTGTTTATTGGGCACTGAAATACCTGCCAACACAATGTATGCCACAGTGAACAAACTTGAAATTGACAACAATTACAGGAGTCGGGGCTTTGCTTTCACACTCAGGACATAGGCCTACATGACAGTGCCCAGGGAGTTTTCATCATGGCAAGACCACAGTTTACGGATGTGCAGAGAGCTTTCATGGTGACAAAATTCTGCGAAACTGGTAGCGTCCAAGAAACCATCCGGCAGTTTCAAGACCACTTCCCCTTTTCTTGTGGGGGTATCTTAAAAACCGTGTGTATCAGACTGTTCCACAAACTCTTCAGGAACTCCGAAATTGCATCACGGCTGAAATCCAAGCCCTACGACGAACACGAATGGCGAGAAGAGCTGTGTTAGAGATGCGACAACGAGCACAGATTTGCATCAATCTGAATGGTAGCCAGGTTGAAGGTCGTGCCGGACGACTTCGTTGAGACAAAACATTTTAATGGCGAGTAAACAGGCTGTAATAGTTGACAATTTCAATTTCATTCACGGTGGCATAAACTGTGTTGGCAGATATTTCGGTGCACAATAAACAATGGACATTCCCTCTGTTATGCTATGCCATAAATCAATGATTCAATCGCCAGACATGCTCAATAACCACATCAATATGACTGTATAATCAAAAGAAAAATGAGCATTTCCATTTCAGTAGTACAATTTCTTTAAATGAAAAGAGCGTTTTTTCTGACTGGGGAAGCAAAATTTACAATATTTTGAGGCAGGGATTGAAAGACAGTGTATGACCAATGAGTTTATTGAAAGTCATGAGAATTTATTTGCCACAAGAAAATTGACATAATAGAAAATGTTTTTATTCTATGTGTCCTCCTTCTTTCTCAATAACTGCCTTCACACGCTTCCTGAAACTTGCGCACTTTAATTCCTGAAACTTACTCTTCTTTAATAGTATCTTCCAGACTTTCTGGTAATAGTTTTGCTCATAGTCATTCTCTTCTTTCCATTATAAACAGTCTTTATGGACACTCCAACTATTTTTGAAATCTCCTTTGGTGTGACGAGCGTATTCAACAAATCACACACTCTTTGACGTTTGCTTTCCTGATTACTCATATGGGCAAAAGTTTCTGAAAAAGTATGGATAATAGTGTTAGGTATGATTATGACATCAATATATGTTTGGTTTCAAAACAATTGCCTGCTGAGAAAAAACAACTAAATGTTCATTGTAAATTTTGCTTCCCCACCCTGTATTTTTGTTATTTTCATTATATTTGTCCAAACAAATGTACCTTTAGTTGCACCAGGCATTAAAATGAACAAGAAATTGAAGAAAACACGGGGTGGTCTAAGAATTTTTTCCATGACTGTAAACTGTTTAATACCTGTTGATCCACTAATCCTATCAATACATGTAAATAACTGGTGTAAAATACAGTTTGTCGTCTTTTCATGGTCATCAGATATGACCCATTTGGACATTCAGAGGCTCTGTAGTTACCGTGGAAACACTGTCATCTTCTACAACACTGATTCACCTGTAAAACCCATATAGTTGGATCAATGACAGTGGATGGAGACGCTTGTTTATGTGTTCAGTTAATGATAGATTTGACTGAAAAAGTCACTTTTTCTTCTGTTTTCTCTGTTTTTTGATTTAATAACCCTCAACTTTAACTTGAGCTTTTATGAACATCTACATCAGTGTTTCTCAATGGGGGCAGTACCGTTAGGACACCATCAGGGGGTGTTGGAATGAGAAAGCTGAGAAGGGGCATTAGTCTGTATAAGTATCAATATCAAGGAGCATGTTATGTCAAAACCCCCACCACCACCACCACCACCTCCACGATGCAAATATTGACCTACACCCCCCCACCCCCCAACCCTCACCCCTGGTCTTCGCTGGTAAACCCCCCCCCTTCGCATTTTTTTTTTTTTTTTGGGGGGGGGGGGGTCTCATGATGACGTAACGGGGTGTTGAGAACCACTGATCTACATGATCAGTAAATGCAACGTGATATGTGACGTTTTATGCTGTTTTCATCAGATTTTAATTTGTCTTTGTTTTTATGATGGTTGTATTTTGTTGTTCTTAGCCCGCTTTACACCCTGTGTTATCACTACCTTTATTTACTTATTTAATCCCTTGTTTTATGTTTGGTGTACGGCTCTTTGGCCACCTGTAAAGTTCTTAAAGTCCATTATAAATAAAGTTGGTATGGTATGATATCATGAATTGCGTACAGATAACACGCCACTTTTAATTGGCGTGTGTTATCTGTACACATTATAAGCTTTCCGTGTGTATGTTCACGCCACGTAAAATACCACATGATTAGCGGTTAGGGTTAGTTTTAGGGTTAGGGTTAGGGATAGGTTTCGGGTTAGGGTTAGCGGTTACAGATATGTAAACCGGAGATCTTAGCGTACATTGACACACAATCAAATGGCATTGCATAACATGTGAAAGGATGAAAATGCGTACGTATATCACACCAAATGCCATAAGAACTGGTGTGACATACAACACGATTTCATGAGATCAGTCTGATGAATTAAACAATTAAACATAGGAAAATACCTGATTTTCACTGAAAAACCCCCCACATAATAAAGAAGATAATATTGCAATAAATGGTGATAAATCACTTCAGAAAGGGTAAATGACGAAAAACATTCATTTGGAAACTGACAAAAAAAAGTAGCCCAGGGTCTATCTGGGTTAAATGCTTTAATGCAGTAGATTGCAGTGAGTTCTGTGCTTTCTCTCGGTGACAATAAACACCGGCATATTGTGTTTTGAACAGAATTCGCCAGCTGACACAGAACTGTGAAAAACTGCCCTCAGTTAGACAGCATTCATTCAGAAGTGCACATGAATCACTCATCCTCTGATGAATCCCCTGATGGCTCTGTTAAACAAAGGCGCTGAATGGTGAAATCATATTTTATTGATGCTGTTATTGCCAGACAACTGAAGTCAGTTCAGGTCAAGTTAAGTGATAGCTCGATGCTGTGGGACTGACTGATGCACTGGTGGGGGCTTTACTGGTCACAACTCCCATGTAACACATTAACCCTTTCATGCAGGAATTATGAAAAAAAGGATCTAGTTTTTTTTGTTTTTTTTTTTTTAGATTGATTTTATGACTTAAAATTAGGCTAAAATTGAAATGCATTTTGAAGTTTTAAAAAATATGGTTTTATTGAGACGATATTTAACCTCCTGAGAACCAGGAAAGCACAAGTTTTGGCTTTTTTTAATTAAATAATTGTCTATATTGGAAATATGATGCAACAGACTTTTCAGATGCATTTTAAACATTTTTATGGAATGTCCTTTGTGGGGGACAGTTGTTTTTTTTTGTTTTGTTTTGTTTGTTTTTTATATGAGCTGTGAAACCCATAGCTGGGTCTTAGGAGGTTAACTTTATGAGATCATAGAGCAGTGCAAATTCTAAAATTAAAATCATCCTTTTTTTCATTGTATTGCTTAGGGTCTATAGCAGTGGTTCCCAACCTTTTTTGGCTCATGACCCCATTTTAACATCACACATTTCTGGTGACCCCAGACATTCAAAATACAGACTTTTTTTTCTAAAATTAATTGTTTTTTGATCATGTAATAATTTGCTATACTATGTTGCAAATAAATGTTAATTTTAGAGGACATTTAGTCTATATGATGTATATTATTATGGACGGAGGCAGTAAAGCCAGGTGTAGATTACTGCACAAAGTGAGAATTTGATTTTCCTTGGTCAGGATATGTACAGTCAGTCCAGCTTGGATTTATAAAGCTTCAAATTAGTACTGAAGAAAAAATAACTCAAACTATGAATTATGAAAGAGCTGCAGCATCTGAAGCCAACCACAATGAACATTTGACAGATAAACAGAACCACAGTGCTTCAGTTTCAGCTTCAGAGTTTGTCATGTCTTTTATGGATTGGGATTGTCTCTGTCAACTCAACATATGTTTTTTATTTGTACGTATTTTTATTATTTATTTTTTATCAATTACTAGAAATTTCAGGCGACCCCAGTTGAATTCCAGGCGACCCCATGTGGGGTCCCGACCCCAAGGTTGAAAAACACTGGTCTATAGAGACCGCCCCCATGCGCTTTAGAGCAGTGTTTCCCAACCAGTGTGCCGTAAAAAATCATCAGGTGTGCCGTGGAAGATTATCCAATTTGACCTGACTGGTACTGTAAGAACAGCATGATACAGATCCATACGACTGTACGCACTAATGATCCACTCAACCACAACAGTCTTCTGTTTGCCTTTGCAAAAATAAAAATAAAAGTGAAAGTGAACCAGCCCCGATGCGGTGCGATCTGCTGATAAAGCCCCCTCTCACTAGTGACGCGCGGATTAGCGAGTAACCCACAAACCCCAGGTATCAGGTTGGGGCAGGGGGGATATGCCTCCCATACTACAGTCTACTCTCGTTATACCGCCAACTTCCGTTCACGGCCAAATTGGCGGTATAGCGAAAATGGCCTTACAACGGGTTGCGTCCATAATGTGCATGTCTGTACTATATGATGTCTATGCTGCCTCCGTTAACCCGTTCTAATTGCGTTTCTAAATAAATCTTGATTCTGTTATGTTGTAAGGGATCATTTAAAGTGGGGAAACATTTTAAGCATTATTATACCGTGTCGGGAAATGACACCCCATCATCTAGAGGCTTTGGCTTAATCCCACGTCCTCTTCCTGACATCCTGACCTACTGAGTGTTCTGTGATAAATGAACGGTGGCCGTTCCGTAGACCTACTCGTAGCTTGTCGCGATCAGCGTCTGGCGCGTTTGTTTCAGTGCATTGTTAAAATTTATGTGTACTCGATGGCAATCACGCGGGCGGTATAACGGTCGGGAAATCAATGGTATAAGTGTTGTTTGTGCATGGAACTGGGCTGGCGGATGGTGATAGGCGGAAATGGCGGTAGCTAATGGAATAATGCATTGGGGATTTTTGTGCAATGGTTTTGGTCGGCGGTGAGCGAAAATGGCGGTATAACGGCGGGCGGTTTAACGAGAGTAGACTGTATTAGACATCGGACTTCAATCCGGGGGTTCGTCTGAGGGGTCGCTGACGAACTTCTCTCAGCTTTCTTGTTCCAAACACTCCGTGACAATGTGCCCCGATGTGCCCTGCCCCCCCCCCCCCCCGAAAAAACAGAGAGACTCAGAGCTGTTGAGGAATATTTGTTTGTGTCTTTCTTCAATTCCTGCAAGAATATGAGCTTTGTGTTCAACTAAACAGGTCCAGGTTTCACACCGAGTAAGTACGTTGAGACTAGATTTGTATAATATTTCAGTAAATACACTTTTTGTGACATTTTTGTTTGGTGGTGTGCCTTGTGATTTTTCTAAAGAAAATATGTGCCGTGGCTCAAAAAAGGTTGGGAAACACTGGTTTAGAGAATATTGCCTTCACAGCCTTTGGAAAGTGAGCTTCAACAAGGACATCATGCATGAAAGGTTCAAGTACTAAAAACAGTGTGAGTTTCCCCTCGTTGACATAAATCCTGTTGCTGAACTGAACTGATTCTGTTTTGCCTCTGTCCTCTGTTGCCATGGTTATGTGGAGTACACCAGAGTGCAGGTCTGACCCTTGCCTAACCTGCAAGAGGCCAACAAGTATTGCATCAATAAATTTACCTGGGAATGGTATCATTAAAAAAAAAAAAAGAAAGAAAGAAACCTCCTCATTACAGCTTATCTGATCTAACGGCACTGTTTGACGTCTCTGTAGTCTGTTACATCAGCAATTCACCACAGACACTGGTCCAGCGAGATGAGTAAATGAAAACAACTATCTTAATCAAATTATAATTGTCTGTACAGAAAAAAAAACATGAATATAATCCTGATGCAGATAACGATGACTGAAACTGAATTGTGTACTGGCTCATTTGACTCAGTGGGATTAAACGTCCATTTTGTAAGATTTAAGGAGGTACATCATCGTACTACAGAGGTGTAGTAAGATTAGTGTATCACGCAAAAATAACAAGTCTTGTGTTTTTGTTACCTTGGACTGAGCTGTATGCATCTACAGACAGAGTGGGTCTAACATAATGTGCTGCCATGTTTCCACAGGACTGGAGCTCCAGACCTTCCTCTTTTTCCTCTTTTCTCCATTTTAAAACAGGAGGAATCCAACAGTAAGACACTGCACATTACAGCCACCTACCAACACCAGGAAAGACCTACAATGGACCAGAGATAATACCACCTTAACTCAGAAACTCAAAAAGATTCAAACAAATACATATACAGGTCAGAGACATTATCTGAGCCTATGGAACCACAGCCAGGAGGACTCAGGGTTCCTGGAATCCCTGTGGGGGGTTGGAATATACCCTGGCTGGGGACTCCATTGTCCTTCTGGGGGACTTCAATACTAATGTGGGCAATGACCATGTGACCAGTAGGGTTGTGACTGAGAGGAACGGCCTGCCTGATCTGAATCCATGTGTTGTTCTGTGCAAAATTAGTCCAGAACGAACACCACGTTGGGACAGTTGTGTCCATATGTGCACATGGCACTAGGACACCATAGGCCACAGGTCGATGGCTGACTTTTTTGTTTTTTTCATCCAACTTGTGGCTGCATGTTCTGGACACTTAAAGGCGCGGGAGACTTTCGTGACCAGTTTTTCATCAAATCTGTCAAACCTCAGTCATATCCTCGGTATCACGAATCTGTGAAATTGTTCACCGTAATGCAAGAGATTCAGGTGAGTAATCACAGAAAGACTTACAGATTCATGATACTGAGGATATGACTGAGGTTTGACAGATTTGATCAAAAATTGGTCACGAAAGTCTCCCACACCTTTAAGTGAAAAGGGGTGGAGGTCTGTCAACTGATCACCAACTGGTGCTGGGTTTGATCTGATGGCGGGGGAAGATGGTAAACAGACTTGGTAAACCCAAACGCATAGTTCGGATTTACTGGGAACGTCTGGCAGACATCCCTGTGTAGAACATCTTCAACTCCCACCTCCAGTAAAGCTTCTGCCTCATCCCAAGGGAATTAGGGAACATTAAGTATGAATGGACCATGTTCAGCACCTCTATTACTGAAGTAGCTGGGTGCAGTTGTCGCTTTAAGGTTGTTGGTGTCTCTAGTGGCAAACACCCTTGAACCTGGTGGTGGACTCCAGTAGTAAAAGGTGCCGTAAGCTGAAAAAGGAGTCCTATGAGGCCTAGTTGGTTTGTGGGACTCCAGAGGCAGCCGACAGGACTGGAAGAGGCAAAAACTAAGGCATGGTGAGGCCATAGAGCATGATGATTGGTCAGCCTTGAAGAGATTCTGGTAATCACAGGTGATTCAGGAGGGGGAGGTGGTGTTTCACCAGTACTGTTTACAGTGAGGATGGAATCCTCAGCTGGGGACATTGTTAGACGATGGAAGGAATGCTTCAAGGATCTCCTTAATCCTGCTGACTTTCCTTCAGTGGAGGAAGTCTCTGAGGTGATTAAACAGCTCCTCAGTGTGAATGAGATCTGACCCTAGTTCCTTAAAGCTCTGGATGTTGCGGGACTGTCCCAAATGACACGCCTCTTCATGGCATGGAGGTCAGGGATGGTACCACTGCACCGGCAGACTGGGGTGGTGGTTCTCCTTCTCAGGAAGGGTGGATCATACTCCCCAGCTTCTCCAGGGACAGTTTCAAGAGGAACAATGCTGATGTTTCCCAGTTTTATTTGTTTATTCCAGCTGAAACAGTCAAAAGTCAAGCATGTTATAAAGAAAATAAAAGCTTAAACTAAATTCACACTGAACTAAAGTTACCGTATTTGGCTTTAAAACCCTCCCATGGCCATAAGATCTATATGTACTTTTACCCCCTGTTTCTGGTGTGGCTGGTGGCTCCATCAGCCTTCCCAGCATTTACTGTTTCTCTGTGCTCTCAATCTTCATCCCTAGTGATCAGGACAGATGTTGACCCATGTTGAGTTCAGTTCTGTTGGAGGTTTATCTTCATTATAAAGGAGTTTGGACTTTGCACAGCGGTACAGATCGAAACCCATCAAATTCCGCTTGAGCAACAAGGTGGAAAAGCAAATGAAATAACACAGAACAGAACTGAACACATGCTAATATTGAATATTTACATAAATTGGTTAGCAATTTTGGTTTTGAACTTCCTATCTATACAAAATATGATTGAAGGTTTCACACTTTGGTGTTACAGTCAGTTCTCTGAAGCCTTTGGTGGCATTTCTCCTCTATACAACCATTTCTTCACTGCATTCTACATTCTGTCAATATGTATTTTATGCTATCAAAGAGCGGTATTGATATCTCTCTCAGTGCTGTCTGGGCTTATTGACTTAACATTTCACCTAACACAAAACAGTTTTCTTATTCATCCGCTGACTCGTTGGCCACATGGTTCTCGTATACATCACTGTTCTGTTCAAGCAGCAGGTTAGTGCTGATACTGTGTGTTGACAGTGGGGTCATTGGATCCAACAAAGGTAGGGATGGGCATCCAGAACCGGTTCTTTTTGAGAACCGGTTCCCTGTAGCTCAGTTCCTTGGAATCATTTGCCTGCCTGCTTTACTATTCCGCTTATCGATTCTGCCTTCGTCGTGCATGCATGACAACATCACACGTATACTGCATTCAGTGTAAATAAATTTTATAATTTAACAGAATTTTCACTATTTATTTTACAGATTTTTCCTGTATTTTTAAGATACAGGAAAATATCAATGAAATTACAAAAATAGACTGTGATTTTACATGTCAGATGGAAAATAACATGAAAAACTAACTGTGAATAACCATAAAATTTCAAATTTTAAAAGAAATTTTTTCTTTTTTCACAGAAAAAGAGTTAAAATATATTTGCAAATGTATCATAATTTCACAAATATTTCTTTTCTATTTATGAGATTAAACTGTTAATTTGAAGTTTAATACTGTAAAAAAAAAATAAAATAAAACAAGATAAAATTACTGATAATTAACCGTAAAAGAAGTATTTGTTCTGTAAGTTTAATCAGACTTGTTTGTTAAATGACAAATATCTTGTGTAATTTACAGGAGGTTTCACAACAAAAATGTTGAATAAATGTATTTTTGTGAATGTATAACATGTATAAGCACTGGTAAACTGTCCAAATACAGTTTTTATCAGTGGATTGTACAACTTAGTCTCATTGAAAATCATTTATATGTTTATTTATAGGTAATTTGATTGTTTTAATACATGAAAATATTCTTTATTAAACATTAAAAAGTCAAAAAAAAAAAAAAAAAAAAAAAGAAAAATGTCATGTAAAGTTAGGGCAAAAAACTGTATTTTAATTATGGAAAATTACTGTATTTTTATGAGATGGTTATTTTCCGTTATTTTACAGTATTTTTTTCAGCACCTCTGCTGCCGGAATATTACCGTTTTGTTTTTTTTTACTGTTTTTGTTTTTTTACAGTGTTGTTTTGGTTTAGAAAGTTGCCAACATGGCATTGAGGCTGAAACACTCCAAAGTTTGGCTAAATTTCATGCGAAAAGAAGACACCAGGTCCACTTGTAACACTTGCAAAGCTTCCATTTCTTCAAAGGGGGAAATCCTTCCAATATGCTCAAACATTTGTCCACACAGAATGCAATTAATTTGCAGGAATGTCACATGTTTGATATGCTACTTAGTGATGCTTGTGAATCTAGCAGCAGAGCAAACACCAGGGCGTCATCCAGGCCATTTTTCTGGGGGGGGGGGGGGCAACAAACATCCTGCCCCCCTCAGATAAAAGTTTCCAATGGTGGGGAAAAGGAAATGAGGTGCACAGCAGTGGGAGATATAGAGGAATCAGTAAAGAGTCTTCAGTTGAATGAAATTTTCTCTCTATCTAACCTTTCGTAAGTGATTTTTCACCATTTATTTGTAATATTATCCTCCGTATTTTGTCAGTATAAATTAGGTATTTTCCTGTATTTAATTCACTGATCATGAAGCTGTTCATAAAAGCTCAGATTAAAGCTGAAGGTTATTATATCAAAAGCAGAGAAAACTGATGAAAAAGTGACTTTTTCCACTCAAATCTCTCATTAACTGAACATAAACCAAGCATTTCCATCCACTGTCAATGATACAACTATATGAGTTTTACTGGTGAATCAATGTTGTAGAAGATGACGGTGTTTCCACGGTAACTACGAAGCCTTTGAACGTCCAAATGGGTCATATCTGATGACCATGAAAAGATGAATAACTGTATTTTACACCAATTATTTACATGTATCGATAGTATTAATGGATCAACAGTTTAAATCAGTAGATGCTTTCAGGCGACGGTGGATGTTTGGGTCTTTATGGGTTAATTAAATACATGTTTTTTTTTTTTTTGCTTCAAAAATTAAATGCGTGGTGTAGCTGAGTGGACATTTTTGTAACTCCATGAAAAAAAAACAGTAGATCAAATTTTTTTCAACGGACTCGATGTTGTTCACTTCTCATACATTCCCATCACATCAACAGATATGAAACAGTTTAGATCAGTAGATGCTTTTGGTCGGTGATGGATGTTTGGGTCTTTATGAGTTAAGTAATAATTTGCATAAAAACACAAAGAATGAAAAGCTTCAGTTTTAGTACCAACTGAATATCCTGGGTCATTATTTTAACCATATATGAAGTCAAAATGATTCAAACAATGACCCATCAAGACTGAAAACCCACCAGGTCATTTATTTTCCATCCCATTAAGGAAAATGATGAATCAAACATAGAACAGGAGGATGTGTTTCAGTCATTTAACTTAAATGGGCAGTTCAAATAGGACTCATGTACTGCTCATCATCATGAACCTGCTCCTAATACTCATATAGAAACACACACCAACTCATATTTGCCTTGGGGGGGGGGGGGGGGGGGGGTTCTGAAAACTCATTTAGGTGTGTATTTGGACCCTAATAGTTCATAAAGTTTGAATTTCAACCCTCCAGGTGCTGCAAAACTATCTTTATATTCTTTCCAGCAAAAATCCAGTGGATTTCTACAACATGTTTTAATTCCTGTTTAATTTGTTTGGTCTATATGTAACAGAGTCAATTATTTCACAGCAATGTGGGTATGTATATGGTATTGTGTATTGTTATAATTACACAAAATCTGTTCATGTTATTTTCATTTCTTTCGGTTGGTACCTGTCATTGTGGGCCTCTGGGTCAGTGTGTGGAACTTTTGGTTTGGGTCTGTTCCCCAGCGAGCAATTTACAGGGTGGGGAAGCAAAATTTACAATGAACATTTAGTTGTTTTTTCTCAGCAGGCACTACGTCAATTGTTTTGAAACCAAACCTATATTGATGTCATAATCATACCTAACACTATTATCCATACCTTTTCCGAAACTTTTGCCCATATGAGTAATCAGGAAAGCAAACGTCAAAGAGTGTGTGATTTGCTGAATGCACTCGTCACACCAAAGGAGATTTCAAAAAGAGTTGGAGTGTCCATAAAGACTGTTTATAATGGAAAGAAGAGAATGACTATGAGCAAAACTATTACGAGAAAGTCTGGAAGTGGAGGAAGCAACAAAAAACATACCAACGCTTTTATTAAAGCTCTCAAATCCAAAATCCTAAAGGATCCAACCAAATCCATCCAGATACCAGGTATTGCCATGGCTTAAAGCAAACTACCCAGATGGAAATTATGTATGGACACAGGATGGTGCTCCAGCCCACACAGCTAGAAAAATACAAGATTTCTGCAAATCCAACTTTAGCAATTTTTGGGAATCATGTTTATGGCCGCCTTCTAGCCCAGATCTAAACCCTCTGGATTCTGCTATTTGGGGCGTTTTAGAACATGCTACCAATAGAACATCACACAGCAAAGTCAACTTTCTTAAAGATACTATTAAAGAAGAATGGGAGAAGTTGTCACCCGAATATTTGAGGAACACTTGCGCAAGTTTCAGGAAGCGTGTGAAGGCAGTTATTGAGAAAGAAGGAGGACACATAGAATAAAAACATTTTGTATTATGTCAATTTTCTTGTGGCAAATAAATTCTCATGACTTTCAATAAACTAATTAGTCATACACTGTCTTTCAATCCCTGCCTCAAAATATTGTAAATTTTGCTTCCCCACCCTGTACAGTGTGACACTGCACGCTATAACCGGAGTTTTTGTGCCTTTGCTTCTTCCCTTTTGTTCCAGATTTCCATGGGAGAGGTAAGCAGCCGTACAGTCTGAGAAGTTTTTTTGGTTTAGCCTCTGTTCATTTAATTTTTTTACATGAACTGGCTAGTTCGGGCTGTATGAGGTGCTTATAATGTGCTTAAACACATTTCTGTCATTTTGGTTTGTGTAGGAGCTTGTTTTACGGGGATCGCTGACCGGAAGTTTTTGTGTCTTTCTGTCACTTGTCAGGTATGCTGTATTTTGTTTTAATAATTTAATGTATCCCTCTTTTGTTCCGGATTTCCATGGAAGAGGAGTATGTTTTGCGGGGGTCGCTGACCGGAGGTTTTTGTGTCTTTCTGTCACTTGTCAGCTGAAGAAAAATAAACGGAGACTGTGGGTCTCATCATTAAAAAGAACACAACGCAGAGTCCAACACCATCGGTTACATATAACTAGTTACGTCACGACATTTGCACATATGAGGTCCAGACTTCTGACAAACATTTCTCCAAGTACAACATAATTGTTTATTAGCAGCAGCGGTTGTAGTAAAAACTGAAAATATGTCCAAACTTTGAGCCGATTACCTAAAATGTTCAGTTGTTGGTTGAACGGGACAGAGCAGCGCAGCCAACAACCTGGAGGGGGTGGGGCCTGAAGTGGCTCATGTGCATTTAAAGGGCCAGTGCTCCAAACCACCTTTCTGGTGTCATTACTCAGAAATAGTGTTGAAGATGGACCTGTGGAGTTGAATTAATGAAGAATTCAGACCCAAGCAGAGCATTTACAGTTTATGTAGACCACAGGGAAATGTTGGAAAATGCATAATTCTATTTAAAAAAGCAAAATATCACTGCTTTAAAGAAATACTTTAACCCACTCTTTAACATCAGGTTGTTCAATTGTATGGTGTGTGTATATAAACATGGGGGTGCAGACGTGTGTACAGCGGTAGACATAAACTGGTGTGTATGTGACTGTATGTGTGTATGTAGAAGTGTATGTAGATAATCACAATCTTATGTTGTATATCAAGTGATTCAGCACTAACAGTCTGAGGACTGGAATTAGGGGGTAGGACTGGATAAGCAGTGACTTCTTCCTACTCCCTTTCAGGCACAACAGTTGTTCGTTTTTTTTTGTTCTATTATTTGATTTTTTGTGTATTGTTTATCATTATTATTATTATTTTTCTATTGTTTGATTTTTATTTGTGTATTATTTATTATTATTATTATTTTTATTTTTGTTTCATGTTTTGTATTATGTCTGTGTCTGAAATAAACTAACCTAAACATTCAGAGCAGATTTTTTTTTTATTATATATATATAAACCATATTAAAACTATTCACTGATTGGATTTTCTTGTGGCCCTGTCATTATAAAAATATTTATTTATTTATGTATTTATTTATTTATTTATTTATTTATTTATTTATTTATTTATTTATTTTTCACCTTTATTGAAGCGACACCAAGTGACATTATGTACAGTATTATACAATATTTACATTACATCATCATAATTTGGGGGGGTTAAGATATATGGCATGTAATATACAAAAGAAACACATGTCAGTCAATAGTAAAGATCAATGTCCTGTCCTGCTTGTGTAAATGTTCTGTGTGTAGCGCAGTGTGTAAGGTGTGTATGTGGTGTGACTGTTGTGATGTGGACTTCTCAAGAAGAAAAAATTAAAAAAAAAAAAAGTAATAATGATAATACTAAATAAAAATCAAATTAAGTCAAATCAAATCAAATAAAGAAAAGGAGAGAAATAAAAGAAAATAAAAGTCAGGGATATTACCAAATACAGTCATTAGGTAGCTGAAGGTGAGTGAGATGAGGAGAAAGGAAAAGGAGATAGATAGATAGAGAGAGAGAGAGAGATAGAGAGAGAGAGAGAGAGAGAGAGAGAGAGAGAGAGAGAGAGAGAGAGAGAGAGAGAGAGAGAGAGATAGATAGATAGATAGATAGATAGATAGATAGATAGATAGATAGATAGATAGATAGATAGATAGATAGATAGATAGATAGATAGAGAGAGAGAGAGAGAGAGAGAGAGAGAGAGAGAGAGAGATAGATAGATAGATAGATAGATAGATAGATAGATAGATAGATAGATAGATAGATAGATAGATAGATAGATAGAGAGAGATAGAACGATAGATAGATAGAGATAGAACGATAGATAGAACGATTGATAGATAGAACGATAGAACGATAGAACGATAGAACGATAGATAGATAGATAGATAGATAGATAGATAGATAGATAGATAGATAGATAGATAGATAGAGAGAGAGAGAGAGAGAGAGAGAGAGAGAGAGAGAGAGAGAGAGAGTTATAAAAAGTTTTAAATCACAGGATGATATTTTACCGCCCAGATAGAAATCAAAGAACAACAGTGAGGAGAAAAGAAATACAGGGAGACAATATTTTTGTGGTTTGATCAGAAAATCCATAAAAAAAATGGTCAATGGAAGTCAAAGATTGAAAAGCGTTGTAACCAAGTTCATCTGCTGATCCGTGGACTTGTACCGACCTACAGTGTTTACATTAATAACATGATCTGCATCTTCTGAACGCTGGAGCACAATAAGAGCTGGTACTGCAGTTATTTTCATGTGGCTCGGAGCTGTTTTGTTGATAGCGTTAAAGGTCCTCTCCTGATACTTCTAGCGAACACTGAAAGAGACGGAGAGACGGAGGCAGGGAGGCCTTTATTAGCTCCTTCACTAGGGTTTTAGTGTGACATTTATCCTCCGTTTTCTCCCTTCATTACTCGCATCAGTAAAGGTCAGGCTCCTGCATGTGGGCCCTCCCAGGTGTTCCGGCCCCTTACCCTGTTTAAACATCTGCTACAGGGGAGCGCAGGGGATATTACTTCATTACTCATGTATTTACCTGATGGGAAGAAGGAGATCTTTGACTTTATTCATTAGACGGATAAAGAAATTAAAAAAAAAAAAAAAACATGAGGATTGAGTGGCATTTTCACAGTGAGCGGTTGGGAGTAGCACGTTACAAAAGTAATGCATTACAGTCGTGAATTACTTTTTGCTGTACAGCAGTAGTGTAAGGCATCACTAATAAATTTTGAGTAATATTTTACTTGGTACATGTTCAATAGCTCTGCGTTACAACACATTTTTCGCCCATAATTTAATTGCTCAAATGGAAAAAAAAAAAAAAAGAAAAAACAGCAAGACAATGAGACCTTGTTCAACCAACAACTGAACATTTTAGGTAATCGGCTCAAAGTTTGGACATATTTTCAGTATGGACTCCAACCGCTGCTGCTGATAAACAATTATGTCATACTCGGACTCGTGACGTAACTACACTGAACAAAAATATAAACGCACCACTTTTGTTTTTGCTCCCATTTTTCATGAGCTGAACTCAAAGATCTAAAACTTTTTCTATGAACACAAAAGGCCTATTTCTCTCAAATATTGTTCATAAATTTGTCTAAATCTGTGTTAGTGAGCACTTCTCCTTTGTCCTTTGCTGAGATAATCCATCCACCTCACAGGTGTGGCAGATCCAGATGCTGATTAGACAGCAGGATTATAGCACAGGTGTGACTTAGGCTGGCCACAATAAAAGGCCACTCTAAAATGTGCCCTTTTACTGTATTGGGTGGTCCAGGGGGGTCAGAAAACCAGTCAGTATTTGGTGTGACCACCATTTTCCTCGCACAGTCTTCTTCATGAATTCTCTGAAACAGCTTTGGAGATGGTTTATGGTAGAGAAATGAACATTCAATTCACAGGCAAAAGCTCTGGTGGAGATTCCTGAAGTCAGCATGACCAGTGCATATTCCCTCAAAACTTGTGACATCTGTGGTATTGTGCTGTGTGATAAAACTGCACATTTTGGAGTGGCCTTTTATTGTGGCCAGCCTAAGGCACACCTGTGCAAAAATCCTGCTGTCTAATCAGCGTCTTGATATGCCACACCTGTGAGGTGGATGGATTATCTCAGCAAAGAAGAAGTGTTCACTAACACAAATTTAGACAGATTTGTGAACAATATTTGAGAGAAATAAACCTAATGTGCATACAGAAAAAGTTTTAGATCTTTGAGTTCAGCTCATGAAAAATGGGAGCAAAAACAAAAGTGGTGTGTTTATATTTTTGTTCAGTATAGTTATAAAACGTAACAAATTAAGCAGGAATTAAAACGGGATGTAGAACTCCACTCAATTTTTGCCAAAATGAATATAAAGATAGCTTTGCTGCATACTGTAAAAAAAAAAAATCTGTAATTTAACAGAATTTTCACTGTTTATTTTACAGATTTTTCCTGTATTTTTAAGATACAGGAAAATTTCAATGAAATTACAAAAATAGACTGTGATTTTACATGTCAGATGGAAAATAATATGAAAAAACTGTAACCATAAAATTTAAATTTTTAAAAGAATTTTTTTCTTTTTTCACAGAAAAATACAGTTAAAATACATTTGCAAATGTATTATAATTTCACAAATATTTCTTTTCTATTTATGAGATTAAACTGTTAATTTAAAGTTTAATACTGTCACAAAAAATAAATAAATAAATAAATAAATAAATAAAATTACTGACAATTAACCATTAAAGAAGTATTTGTTCTGTAAGTTTAACAAAACTTGTTTGTTAATTGACAAATATCTTGTGTAATTACGGGAGGTTTCACAACAAAAATGTTGAATAAATGTGTTTTTGTGAATGTATAACATGTACAAGCACTGATAAACTGTCCAAATACAGTTTTTATCAGTGGATTGGACAACTTAGTCTCATTGAAAATTATTTATATATATATATATATATATTTATAGGTAATTTGATTGTTTTAATACATGAAAATATTCTTTATTAAACATTAAAAAAGTCAAAAAAAATATGCAAAATCTCATGTAAAGTTAGGGCAAAAAAACTGTATTTTAATTATGGAAAATTACCATATTTTTATGAGATGGTTATTTTCCGTTATTTTACAGTATTTTTTCAGCACCCCTGCTGCAGGGATAATACTGTTTTTTTTTTTACTGTTTTTTTTTTTTTTTTTTTTTTACAGTGCACCTGGAGGGTTCAAATTCAAACTTTATGAATTATTGGGGTCCAAATACACAAATAAATGAACCAAAGAAAAATAAAAGTGAATTTAGCAAAATATGACCCCTTTAAGGAATCAAAAATGCATCTGTACAGTTCTATTTCCTGTTGGTGTTCAGCCCATGGGTGCAGACGGCAGAAGACAGTCCATTGTCCACATGGACGTATGCTCATTACTAACCCCAACCCTGCTTTACAGAAGCTAGTTAGCATTAGCATGATCCCTGTGATCAGCAATGACAAGGTAAGCTAACGTTTCCATAGTCGCTTTTCAATTGACCCTCAAATTGTGTGAATATAATTTGTGCATAAAAATTTACCCAATGGGAAAATGACAATTTTGCCAAAACTCTCGTTTTTCAAAAACAAGTTTTTGAGCTGGCAAGAGGTGGTTTTTCAGGCGTAGTGCAACTGGTATATCACACAAAACTGCAATGGAAAGACCGAACCAACTGAATCATTTTTTAAATTTAGTACAGGATAGAGGGGTAATATACAATAATAATAATAATAATAATAATAATAATAATAATAATAATAATAATGAATATATCTGTAAAACAACACGATATTTACGTTCGTCGCCATGTTTATGGAATGACTTCTCGCGTCATCTCGCGATAATAAATAAACAAATTATCACAATTGTGATTCAATGGAAAAACTGACATTACGCACTTCCGTTTTTTTTTTACATTTAGTAAACATCAGTAAAGTTTTGCGCAGATGTCCAATGGAAAAGCAACGTATGACTAGTTAGAATTCTTTATTGATTGTGGATTTATCTACCAGCGTCCTCAGTGCAGCGCCCCCTGTTTGAAGATGTAAAAGGTTGAAAAAAATGCAAGTGTTCCTGCTGGGATTCAAACATGGTAGACTGTGGTGTTACTTTCTGAGCTATCTGCCCACATGTACTTCAGGGCGTAAATTTATGCGTCCCAAGGCTCTACTATCTCTTTTATTGGGGGGTTGGGTTTTACTGTGCATGTGCCATTTATTTCATCAATGTTTTTTCATTCATTTTAAAGCATAAATGTAGGATATTACAGTATAAATATTCATATGGATGTCAAAGAACAGAAACTCCCACCACCCTCCCCGACACCCTTCCATTCCCCATCCCTTGACAAAAGAGGCATACAAATATATCTGAGGCACCAAAAACATAAACAAAAACATATAAGACATTTACAGTAAAGGAGTACAAACAAAAAAAACCCAAAAACAAACAAAAACAAGACAAATACTAAAAGGCTATAAAGAATAAATACATACAAGAGATACATACAGAGAGTCACGGATGACCTTGAGTGAGGAATCAGGAGTATAAATATGTGTCCTATTTATTAAAAGATGGAAGGTAGGGAGGTAGTCTTAAACATACTAGATCACAGGAGTGTTTGGAAGTCAGTAAAGGATTGTATAAAAGGACTCCAGGGATTAAAAAATGTACTTGTGTCCCCACGTCGAGTCAATTTGATTTTCTCTAATTAAAAAAAAAAACATGAGGTCTTTCAACCAGATACAAGAGGGGGCTGTGGTGATTTCCACTTAAGTAGGATTTTACGCCTAGCTAGAATCCTACTTAAGCTAGCTAGCTAGCGCATGCGCCATCTGTATGTAACTCAAAAGTAATAGAGTCATGTAATGCATTACAATTCTGAGACAGTAATATTATAAGGTAAGGAATTACTTTTAACCCGTATAGACCCAGGTTTGGTACTGCCCTGTCTGTGCTTGTTGACGTCTGTTGCTTCTTATGTCTTTGCATTTTTGTTTTATTATCTGTATAAAAAAATGTGGGAAATTACAAATGTTATATTTGTTAAATGAAAAGTTTTATAAATGTTGAAAAGTTCTATAAATAAAGTTTTTATTTTGTTTTATTGTCTGTTTGTTAAAAACAAAATCTGTGAAAAATAAAGTATTAAAAAAAAAAAGTGGGAAATTATTTGTTGAATAAAAAGTTTTATAAATGTTGAAAAGTTCTATAAGTAAAGTTTGCATTTTCGTTTTATTGTCTGTTTGTTGAAAAATGTAAAATCTGTCAAAAACAAAGTATATAAAAAAGTGGAAAATTATAAATGTTATATTTGTTAAATCAAAAGTTCGATAAATGTTGGAAAGTTCTATACATAAAGTTTGGATTTTTGTTTTATTGTCGGTTGAAAAATGTAAAATCTGTCAAAAATAAAGTATATATATATATATATATATATATATATATATATATATATATATATATATATATATATAAAGTGTAAAATTATAAATGTTATATTTGTGGGAAATTATTTGTTGAATAAAAAGTTTTATAAATGTTGAAAAGTTCTATAAATAAAGTTTGCATTTTCGTTTTATTGTCTGTTAAAAATGTAAAATCTGTCAAAAACAAAGTATATAAAAAAGTGGGAAATTATAAATGTTATTTGTTAAATGAAAAGTTCTATAAATGTTGAAAAGTTCTATAAATTAAGTTTGCATTTTCTTTTAATTTGTCAAAAAATTATAATCTGTCAGAAATACAGTATAAAAAAGTGGGAAATTATTTGTTAAATGAAAAGTTCTATAAATGTTGAAAAGTTCTATAAATAAAATTTGCATTTTCATTTCATTGTCTGTTAACAAATGTAAAATCTGTCAAAAATAAAGTGTGTGTGTGTGTGTGTGTATGGGGGGGTTATAAATGTTATGTTTGTTAAATGAAAAATTCTATAAATGTTGAAAACTTCTATAAATAAAATTTGCATTTTCGTTTTATTGTCTGTTATTATCATTATTATTATTTTTAATCTGTATTAAAAAAAGTGGGAATTATTTGTTAAATGAAAAGTTCTATGAATGTTGAAAACTTCTATAAATAAAGTAAAAAAAAAAAAAAAAAAAAAAGGTGGGAGTAATTTCATTTCTTAAAAAGTAAAAAAATTTAAAAGCATTGAAACATTGTAATGTAATGGATTACAGTTTAGAAGTAACTTGCACAGCACTGGTCTTTTTCCAATAGGGTGGGAAGGCTTGGTTAGCTGTGTAGGGATGTTGGGGGGGTGTGGTGGTGGTGGTGGTGGTGGTGGTGGGGGGGGGGGGTTGGAGGCAGAACTTCCTGTCTGTCTCTCCGCATCCCAGTGCATTGAGAAATAATTGAGCGAAGTGAAAGGCGAGTATTCATTCAGGGACCTTGACTGGCGCTGCTGAAGCCTGGAGGCTCAGGAGTGATTCAGCAGCAGCACCAGGGAGCAGGGGGAGAGAGGAGAAAAGAAAAGAGAAGAAAGGAGAAGGGAGGGAAAGAAAGAAAGAAAAGAAGAAGAGAAGAGGAGGCGAGTGAGAGCTGCGCGCTGCTTTGGATGCGCTAATTCTTCGCCGAACGCGCAAAAATTACACCGAGCTGGATGGTTGAAACCGATGCAAACTTCTCCCACGTCACTTCAAACCTCGTGTTTTCACTTCAGAACCGACACCGAATTGATTCAGTTCCACATTTCAGTTGGATTTTGGCGGATGCGTGGAGCGCGCCGGACCTATCCAGGGGTGTAACCGCGGCGCTTCTCCTGGTGCGTCTTTGCGCTGAGAGTGGAGCGTGTTTGCGCGCGCGTGTGTGAGTGAGTGCGTGAGTGTGTGCGAGTGCGTGCGTGTGTGAGTGAGTGACAGGTGGAAGATCAGCCGGAGTGGCCGACCAGTCAGAAGGATGCTGGAGGGCAATGCCTGCAGACAGAGAGGATGAGATTTGTCGAAAGGCGCTGGAACTGCTGTCAGACCTGTGCTCCAAGGGGGAGGTACAGGACGACAACTGCCTGGACTTCATCTACTACTTCAGGGACCTGGCCAGACCCCGCTACACGGACTCAGGTAAGAATGGACAAAAATCTACAAAAAAAAAAAAAAAAAAAAAACTAGGGCAGAGTTCCATTTTTTGCGTCTTCAAAACTCATCAGAAATGTGCTTGAATTGCTAATTTGATTTCATTACAACTTCCACAGGCTGAATAAAATAAAAGTGTATTTTTAGACAAGCATTAGACTCTAATCCTAAACAGACCTGGAGCCTTTTTTTTTTCTTTTTGTTGTTGAAAAGGGGAAAAAATGAACATGTTCTTAAAAGTTTAGAAATGAAACTAAATGTTCTACTTAATTGGAGCCTTATTATTATTATTATTATTATTAATTTTATTATTATTATTATTATTGTGTTCTTACAGGATTTGAACCCCTTTCTGCCCACATTTATTTACAAGTATGTACAAAAATGTCATTATCTGTGTTGTTCCTATCAAGCAGAGGTTAAAATAAGTGGTGATTGTTCATTTTAACCCTTTTAGACTCTAATCCTAAACAGACCCGGAGCCCTTTTTTTGTTGTTGTTGAAAAGGGGAAAAAAAATGAACATGTTCTTAAAAGTTTAGAAATGAAACTAAATGTTCTACTTAATTGGAACCTTAATAATAATAATATTATTATTATTATTATTATTATTATTATTATTATTATCATTATTATTATTATTATTATTATATTCTTACAGGATTTGAACCCCTTTCTGCCCACATTTATTTACAAGTGTGTACAAAGATGTCATTATCTGTGTTGTTCCTGTCAAGCAGAGGTTAAAATAAGTGGTGATTGTTCATTTTAACCCTTTTAGACTCTAATCCTAAACAGACCCGGAGCCCTTTTTTTTTGTTGTTGTTGAAAAGGGGAAAAAAAATGAACATGTTCTTAAAAGTTTAGAAATGAAACTAAATGTTCTACTTAATTGGAACCTTAATAATAATAATAATATTATTATTATTATTATATTCTTACAGGATTTGAACCCCTTTCTGCCCACATTTATTTACAAGTGTGTACAAAGATGTCATTATCTGTGTTGTTCCTGTCAAGCAGAGGTTAAAATAAGTGGTGATTGTTCATTTTAACCCTTTGACAACCAGTGTTGGCTGCTCGTCTTTCAGACAGGGGAAGCTCATTGTCGGCTTAGATTAAAAAAATAAATAAATAAAATAGTCGTTATTTAACCCTTTCATGCTTACTGGTCATTACAGTGGACAGCTATTCTACAGCTGTTCTCTTGTGTATTCATGTTTTTTTTTTTTTTTTTTTTTTTTAACACATATCTTTATGAAAGTTTTAAGACACTACATATCTTTTCTGACATGAATTGGTAACCTTGTGTAGATCTCCCCTGTGCATAAACCCCCAGAATCACAATAGTTACCCCATAGTTTTCACACAATTTATCAGTAAATACATGTTTTGTTGCTTCAAAAATTAAACGCATGGTGTCCAGCTGATTATTATTATTATTATTATTATCATTATTATTATATTTTATTTTTCTACTCTTTTATTTTTTAATTTTTTTTTTTTTTACTTTTTATTTATATTATCTGTTCTTTTTATTTATTTATTTTTTTAATAAGAATTTTTTCAATCACATTGTTTTTTTCATGTTTAAAGAGAAATAAAAACACTCAGGGAAAAAAAATCTTGATTAAGGTTCTCATAATTCGTGCATGAAAGTGTTAAACATAAATTCGGACCCTCCCTTCCTTGTGATTTGTATATTTGTGTATTTACAGTGCAAGAAATGAACAAGTCATTTCGTAGTGATTTCTCTCTCCATTTCACAACAGAATGTGCGACAGTATTAAACTGAACTGTGTCAGTGAAGGAGTAGATCTGAAAATAGCTGTCAAACGACTGATCCTCCAATCAGCACGTGGAAGCTCAGCGTCCAGCCCAGCCAAGCTCCGCCCACAGCTCCATTCACCCCCAGAGACGCTGAGCATCCAGGGGCGGGACAACATCGTGGCATTTATCCAATTACCGTCCAGTTTTGAGGCAATGAAAAAAACTGTTCCACTCAGTCCCATTGAATTTAGAAATAGTCAGAATGCTTGAACTTTTCTTGTAAAAAGATAAATTCCAGTGATTTACTATAGTTTTAAAACTCAAACTTTAAAATTTGGGTGTGTTTTGGCACATTTATTTTTGTGTATATGAAATTAAAAAAAAAAAAAAATCATATTAACAATAAATTCAAAATTACTTATGTTCAAAACATGTAAGTACATTTTGAGATGTTACTGCTATATTTTCATTACATTTAGATATAATATAGTTTTTAATTTTAGATAAGAATTCAGAAGAATGCACACAATGAAAGAATACATGTAAAGTAGTTTCAGGATAAGAATGACAAAAGTTACATATTTCTTCAAAGTTAGAAAATCTAGATAAAATAGCATTGGAGGGATATACATTATGTAGCAAAGTTACAGTAATGGTATGAATTACAGTGTTTGGGATGATGCATTAGCGTACACTGTTTTGGCTGATATGGAACTAAAACAACAATACCCATGAATATACACTACAAAGAAAAAGTTAAAGATATTTTTTAATTTTTGGCCTATTTTTTCAGTTGGGATTGTTGCACTTGCATTCTTCTTTTTACTTTTTTTTTGTGTAAATTGAAACACATTTTTTAAATGACCAGACATAATTTTATTTACAACTGGCAAAAATGACCAAAAAAAAAAAAAAAAAAGATATATCCTTAACTTTTTGACTTGTCCACTGTAGTGACCAGTATGCATGAAAGGGTTAATATAACACAAACAATAGCTGTGGTGCAAATTAGTAACATTAGGTCAAACTGACATAATAGTAATTAAGCTACTGATGCTGCTATCGATCAGTTCATCCACTCAAAAAAAAAAAAAAGATCCATAAATCAGTAGAATATCATAAAATTAATTGATCCATGAAGGTCAGGGATCGTACATAATCAGAGTATTGATCACCTTGTTACAAAAACAGTGGAATATTGAGGTGAATTTGCAACCATAGTCTACAAAGGGTTAAAACTGGAGTATGCATTTGGAGAGTCATGACTTGTAAATATACAAACGAAAGGAAAAAGAAAGTTACACAAACACCAATCACACTACAGTCGTGGAAAAAAATCATTAGACCAACCTTGTTTTCTTCAGTTTCTCGTTCATTTTAATGCCTGGTATAACTAAAGGTACATTTGTTTGGACAAATATAATGATAACAACGAAAAAAAGCTCCTAAGAGTTTAATTTCAGAGCTGATATCTGGATATTTTCCATGGTTTTCCAGAACGTAAGGGAACCCTGCACTTGTAAACAGGATATGATGGAGTATCTACACACATATATTAACTACTGGTCTATTCACATTAGTATTACCTGGGGTTATTTTCACAGACCCTTTTAAAGAAGGTAAAAGTTGCGGTAATCTTTACTTATGTAGCCCATTCGGACAGGACTAAAATCTATGGCAATTATTACTATACCCCATGTACCTATAGTCGTGGAAAAAATCATTAGACCACCCTTGTTTTCTTCAATTTCGTGTTCATTTTAATGCCTGGTACAACTAAAGGGACATTTTTTTGGACAAATATAATGAAAACAACGAAAAAAAGCTCCTAAGAGTTTAATTTCAGAGCTCATATCTGGATATTTTCCATGGTTTTCCAGGACGTAAGGGAACCCTGCACTTGTAAACAGGATATGACGGAATATCTACACACATATTAACTACTAGTCTATTCACATGGGATTAGTATCACCATATCACCATTTACCAGAAGGTAAAAGTTGCGGTAATCTTTACTTATGTAGCCCATTCGGACAGGACTAAAATCTATGGCAATTATTACTATACCCCATGTACCTATAGTCGTGGAAAAAATCATTAGACCACCCCTTGTTTTCTTCAATTTCGTGTTCATTTTAATGCCTGGTACAACTAAAGGTACATTTGTTTGGGCAAATATAATGAAAACAACAAAAAAAAAGCTCCTAAGAGTTTAATTTCAGAGCTGATATCTGGATATTTTCCATGGTTTTCCAGGACGTAAGGGAACCCTGCACTTGTAAACAGGATATGACGGAAGATCTACACACATATATGAACTACTGGTCTATTCACATTAGTATTACCTGGGGTTATTATCACGGACCCTTTTAAAGAAGGTAAAAGTTTTTTTTTTTTTGTTTTTTGTTTTTAAATTGAAAAATGAATGAACAAATGATACACGGATTATTATGAATGATTACACTGGTCAACAACAAATTTATTGTTGAAGTTTTTTGAGCTGATTTAGGTTAATTTTGGTGTGCTGAATCCAAAAATCACATTAATTTTGCTCAATCAGGTCAACTTTCTGAACTATGCTACATATTGGCTTTTTAACATTTTTGCTTACATTTATGGGCATTTTCACATCATATGATAAAAAATTCTTTCATATTTCTTGCAATAAACGAGTTCTGAACGTTTTACTTTTGCCAATTTATGATTAATGGTTTTTTTAATATTACAGGTGAATGAAATGGCTTCGACTAGAAGATCTTGCAAAAATAAGCCTGACGTATTCTGCTACATCTGCGCTGAATACACCATTGTACCTAACAGGAATCAAGTGATCAAATGATTTTTTTTCTCTTAAAACCTATTTAGGGTGAGAAGTATATAAAAAATCAACTGACAAAGTCACAAAAATGTAATCAATTTTGTGAGAAGATCAAATTTTTCAAAATCAAATGAGCAAAAAAAACCTGACCTGATTGAGAAAAACAGATGTCATTTTTGGATTTAGCGGTGCAAAATGGTCCTAATTCAGCTGAAAAAACCTAGACAACTTGCAAAAACAATTTTTTTGTAACCCAGTGTAATTAAATCCACTTTTCCACCTTATTCCACCCACTTTTTGAGGCAGAAATGTAAAAAAAAAAAAAAAAAAAAAAGAAAAAGAAAAACAGCTGGATGGAAATGTAGATTCTAATACTTTAGTCCATTATTGTTAGCTTTGGCTCCAAACATGAGCAAATGAACCTTTATTTAGACTGTCAGCACTAACAATATGATTAATAACTGGAAGCACTCGGAGAGCGCAGACCTCCGACAAGGCCAATCAGTGACCCCCCCCCCCCCGATCACCACCAAAAATTACACTGGTCAACAACAAATTTATTGTTTAAGTTTTTGGAGCTGATTTAGGATCATTTTGGTGTGCTGAATCCAAAAATCACATTAATTTTGCTCAATCAGGTCAACTTTCTGAACTATGCTACATATTGGCTTTTTAACATTTTTGCTTACATTTATGGGCATTTTCACATCATATGATACAAAATTCTTTCATATTTCTTGCAATAAATGAGTTCTGAAGATTCATTATTATTATTATTATTATTATTATTATTATTATTATTATATATTACCCCTCTATCTCATCCTAAATTAAAAAAATGATTGGGTTTCCTGGTGTGTCCACACATACCGCGACATGTTTCTTCTTCTTCTGCGCTTGTTGTAATGTACGTCAACATCTGTTTTTTTACTTCACCTGACTCTAGTTGCAAAAAAGGTCTTTCCATTGCAGTTTTGTGTGATATACCAATTGCGCTACGAACGAAAAACCACCTCTTGCCAGCGCAAAAACTTTCAATCGAAAAATGAGACTTTTGGCGAAATTGTCGTTTTTCCATTAGTTAAATTTTTATGCGCAAGTTATATTTGCACAGTTTGAAGGTCAATGGAAAAGCGACTAGTGTCAGTATGAGTATACAGGTGAAATGAATCAGCCAGTGGTAACATTGTTCAACCTCTGATTTAAACAGCAGCAGCAATAATCTATATATATGTAAAAGACACGTGTGTTGGGCTGAATGTTCTGTAATCATTTCCCATTGGGGGTCTGCAAAGTTAATGGTAACACTGGTCAACAACAAATTTATTGTTTATGTTTTTGGAGCTGATTTAGGATAATTTTGGTGTGCTGAATCCAAAAATCACATTAATTTTGCTCAATCAGGTGAACTTTCTGAACTATGCTACATATTGGCTTTTTAACATTTTTGCTTACATTTATGGGCATTTTCACATCATATGATACAAAATTCTTTCATATTTCTTGCAATAAACGAGTTCTGAAGATTTTACTTTTGCCAATTTACGATTAATGTTTTTTTTTTATATTAAAGGTGAATGAAATGGCTTCGACTAGAAGATCTTGCAAAAATAAGCCTGACGTATTCTGCTACATCTGCGCTGAATACACCATTGTACCTAACAGGAATCAAGTCACAAGTTTCATAAAGTGTGCTTACCAATCTTATTTTGGTATTAATTATTATATTTTGTGAGAAGATCAAATTTTTCAAAATCAAATTAGCAAAAAAAACCTGACCTGATTGAGAAAAACAGATGTCATTTTTGGATTTAGCGGTGCAAAACGGTCCTAATTCAGTTGAAAAAACCTGGACAACTTGCAAAAAACATTTTTTTCGTAACCCAGTGTTATTAATTATTTGTTCTTTGTGCCAGTATCAACATTACCTGAAAATTTCATCCAAATCCATCCATAACTTTTTGACTTATCTTGCTAACAAACAGACAAACCCCAATGAAAACATCACCTCCACCGTTCCTTGGCAGAGTTAAAAATGCCTGAACTTGTTGCCTGAAGTTGAAATTCACCGGCGTGTATTTGTCTATCTGCAGCATCCGTCCTCTTCCTAACACAGAATGAACTGAGACACAGAGAAAACTGCCCCACCCATACCATTTCACCGTAGTTATCAGCACTTTGCAGTTGTGGCTTTCCACAAAACATATTTTTCCACGTTAACTCGTGGCTTTGAGCTGGAATTCTCTATGTGGAAAAAAAAAAAAAAAGGTTTGGTGCAAAGGAAATATAATCCCAAATCATTACGTTTACATTAGAACATTTTAGGTCGTTATTGTAATTTGACTGCACTGTTCCACAGAATACATTAGAGGAGCATATAACAGAGAGACCACTTAAGTCTGAGAACATGACTTTATTGGATTATTTCATAATTGCAGTGTTAGAATGTTATGCATGAGCAAACATATGAAGTGTTTTTTAAGTGGATTTCGGTCCATATATGACGCACATGGCACATGCGCCTACTATAGCATGAACGCATCCCTCTGGTGTTCTTTGGATGAGTGTGTTTGTGTGTTTACGAGTGTTTACACGTATGGAGGTTTTGGTTAATAGCAGCTGCGGCCGAGGCTGCAGCCTTTAAACATGTTACCGTCCATTATTAAACATGTATGATGAAGAGGATGTTGGAGCTACCAGATTGGTTCCCCTGAGGAGCCGTGACCCACTTCCTTTTGTATTACACTGCTCTAAATGCATGCGCACACACACGCACGCAATTTCACACAACAAACAACTATCCCTCAAAGCTGAGAGGGTGTGTGTGTGTGTGTGTGTGTGTGTGTGTGGGGGGTAGACTTAAGCCATATTTCTACTCTGTGGTACCGGCTTGACTCGACTCGGGTATCTGGTTCTATTCCTGGTGGCTGTTTTCATTACAGGATAGTATTGACTTTAGAGTACTTGGTTGTCATAGTGATGCTACGTGTAACTTCTTTTTTTTTTTTTAACCTTCTAATTATCAGTTTTTACATGGATTGATAGGATTAATGGATCAACAGCTATTAAACAGTTTACAGTCGTGGAAAAAATTCCCCCAATTTTTGGAGACAACAGAATATAGAAAACCAGGAATAATATAATTCTGCTGCTATAAATCAAATAGAAAACTAGAAAAGCACTCGGAGAGCGCAGACCTCTGCCAAGGCTGATCAGTGGCCCCCCCCGTGGGCCCCCCCACGCCAAGGAGGTTATGTTTTTGCCAGGGTTTGTTTGTTTGTCTGTCTGTCTGTCCGTTAGTGTGCAACATAACTCAAAAAGTTATGGACAGATTTTGATGAAATTTTCAGGGTTTGTTGGAAATGGGCCCCCCCACCCCCGATCACCACCAAAATTTAATCATTTCTTCCTTATCCCATTTCCAACAAACCCTGAAAATTTCATCCAAATCTGTCCATAACTTTTTGAGTTATGTTGCACACTAACGGACAGACAAACAAACAAACCCTGGCAAAAACATAACCTCCTTGGCGGAGGTAATAAAATATATTATTAATATTACTAAATGTATTTTAAACTTTAGCATTGCACTTTTCCCTGAAAGGTAGTTTTGAACAAACAAGAAAAATCTACTCACAGTTCTGTCAGTTCACATTCTGCAGAAAAATAACAAAAAAATTCCACATGAAGTGCAACATTAACAAGAGGACAAACTGGCATTCTGTTTAAACAAACTGAAGAGAACATTTGACAACACAGTGAAACAAATTATTTATTTTAGGACAGAGAACAAACTGTGTTGTGTGCCTGAGTGCACAGGGGATTTTTTTTTTTTTTTTTTTTTGGTCAGAGCCGGGGGTGGGAGGGGGCGCGCAGTTATATACCTGGGGGTGCAGTCCATAACTACATACGTGTGGTCCATTGCTACGTACATGTACCGTTACAGGCCTATTATTTACATAGATTGATCGGGTTAATGGATCAACAGGTATTAAACAGTTTACAGTCATGGAAAAAAATTATTAGACCACCCCTTGTTTTCTTCAATTTCTTGTTCATTTTAATGCCTGGTACAACTAAAGGTACATTTGTTTGGATAAATATAATGAAAACAACAAAAATAGCTCATAGTAGTTTAATTTCAGAGCTGATATCTATCCATTTTCCATGTTTTCTTGATAATAACCAAAATCACTTCAGTTCTTACATCAATATCTATGTCATTGTACTGACAAAAACTGCTTTTAGACATTCCATGTTTCCTTTTCTGTCTGTTTTAGTCACATGATACACACAGGAGTTAGGACTGGATTGCATAACCATTGTTTTTGCTGACTTTTGATGGTCTAATCATTTTTTCCCACGACTGAAATCCAACTTCTCATTAACAACTACAAAAGACCTCCAGACCTCCACCAATTCAGCTCATCCTCCCCCCTGATCACCACCAAAATTTAATCACTTGTTCCTTGTGCCAGTATCAACATTTCCTGAAAATTTCATCCAAATCCGTCCATAACTTTTTGAGTTATCTTGCTAACAGACGTACAAACAGTCTATTTTTGTACTTTTATATTTTTCAAGAAAAAATCGAAGTTATTTTTAATTTGAATAAAAAGTTTTTCACAGAAAAGCAAAAAGGGTTGGTTTTATATCGATGTGTCTTTCAATAAAAGTTATAATGCACCACTATTACTCACTTGTTTGGCCAAATGTAATGAAAACAACAAAAATAGCTAATAGTAGTTTAATTTCAGAGCTGATATCTATCCATTTTCCATGTTTTCTTGATAATAACCAAAATCACTTCAGTTCTTCCATCAGTATCTATGGCATTGTACTGACAAAAACAGTGCTTTTAGACATTCCATGTTTTCTTTTCTGTTTTAGTCACATGATACACACAGGAGTTAGTACTGGATTGCATAACCATTGTTTTTGATGACTTTTGATGGTCTAATCATTTTTTCCCGTGACTGAAATCCAACTTCTCATGAACAACTAGAAAAGCACTTTGAGAGCGCAGACCCCCACCATGGCAAATCAGCCATGATTTTTCATTATAGTTTAGTTGTAGTTAGTTTTGACTTTTTTTTTTCTCTAATTCAGTTAGTTTTAATTCGTTTTTAGAGCAGGTTTGCTAGTTTTTATTAGTTTTCGTTTTTTTGTAAATGCTTAGTTTTATGTTTATGTTTACGCATTTGGCAGACGCATTTTTCCAAAGCGACTTACAGGGGAAAACCAATCAAATCACTCAATCAATCAAATTTTATTTATATAGTGCCAGATCACAACAAAAAAGTTATCTCATGACACTTTATATATAGAGTTGGTCAAAACCAGACTCTAAGACAATTTACAGAAACCAAACAGAATCCTCCAGGAGCAAACACTTGTGACTGGTGACAGTGGTGAGGAAAAACTTCCCTTCAACAGCAGAAACCTGGAGCAGACCATGACTCCTGGAGGATGGACGTCTGACAGGACCAGCTGGGGTTAAAGAGAGAGAGTAAAGAAAGAGAAAAAGAGAGCGATAGAGATAGAGACTGGGGGAGAGGGGGAGAAGGGGGGAGTAGGGGGAGACACATGGAGGCAGTTGAGGATAAGTGAGTGATGATGATGATGATGAAGGCAGGAGAGAGGCAGGACCACCGCAGCAGGTCCAGAGATAATCCTGGGAAAATCTGTGATAATCCTGGGAAAAACCTTATTAAAATATTTAAAATGGAATATCTGAAAGTGCAAGAACAGGAGGTGCTCTCGGAAGAGCTGGGTCTTCAGGCGCTTCTTGAAGATAGCCAGGTACGCCTCTGTTCTCATAGTAGTTTTAGTGTAGTTCTAGTATTAGTTTTAGTTTTTTTCATAACTTTTCTCTTCTTCGCCGTCGTATTCACATAAATCCCAGACAGGACTCAGCTGCTTTCTAACAACTTTAGTCTCCATTTTTCCAGGCAGAGTGGGGACCAGAAGACGACTCTAAACGACAAGTGACGAACCCTAATATTTATCTGTTTTAGCTAGTTTTGTAAGCACACAATACAGTTTCAGTTAGTTATCGTTTTTTCTTTTAATTATAATTTTTACTTATTTCAGTTAATGAAAATGTTTTTTTCAATTCTAGTTTTCCTCATTTTGTTAGTTTTCATTAACGATAACCTTGGATCAAATTTAAAACCCCTTTAGCCCTATCAGCCCGCCCGCGGGCCGAAAAAATTGTATTAACCTTCCTCTTGTTTTAGGGACAGCACCGACCCATTTTAGGTTTTAAATGCATAAAAGAACCACATCAAATTTGTGTATTGCATTAAGGCTTTTTGACTTTGTCAGTAACCTCTATTTCAACAAAATAATACAAAAACTTTTTTTTCCACTAAATTAAGAAATGCTCTGGTTGAAATTACGACCTTTGTGTTGTTAGGGTTGGTTTCGACCCAGTTATAAAAATAAGATTATAAAGCAATAATTAGAGCCAAAACTGAAATCATCAGCCAACACACTGACAGCCAGCTCCTCTCCCAATCATGTGAGCTTTAGGGGATTCTCATTTTGCCTTGTTATCCAGTTTACCTGCACAAAAACAAAACAAGCAAAGATGGGCATGTCCACACATATGAGGTCAATTCAGTAAAGAGTTGGTGACTTGCAGAGTGCACATCGAGGGGTATGCTGACAAAAAAAAAAGGCCCAGAGGCTCACACCAAAAATATTAAAACCAATATTTTCGTGGATAAGGAAGCCTAACAAAGTAAACAGGAGATGAGAAACAAATTGGACGATAGATAATTGTTTTTAGTGTATTTTACAGCTGATTTATAACATGGGTCAAAACCAACCCATTAACATAAGAGATGGTAACAAAAAGCTAACACAAGAGGAAGGTTAATATTCATCTACTATAAAAATATAATAAATCAGGACAATGAATGTTTTTTTCAACTTTTGCTCAAAGTTTAGACCCTAATGTTAATAAAAGTACATCAAAAGTGTATTTTAGTGCAAACTTTAATGTTCAAACATGATTTTTAATCTTTGTGGGGTGAAATATACGCTATTAAAAATCTCCGACACGAACAATTAATTTATGCATATCATCGTCAATCCAGCCGAAAAAAAAAACAGGCGAGGATAAAAAATTCCAATTTCTCTTTTAGTTTGTTACAGTTTACTCAGGCAGAGTAATAGATACAATATTTTAGACAATGGGAATAGATTCTGTGAGGTCTCTAAATGTCCATAGACACCAAGAACATCCATAAGAACCTTATTATTGTGAAGTAATTCTTCATTTACTTTGGGTATGTCTGTTTAGGCGTTTTTCCCCTGAAAATATGGTCAGGGTTAAACAGGTTAACTTCATCCGACTTTAACGCCACTGAAAACAGATTCTATTCACAGTATCCATATGACATCACACCCACAGTGACGCCTTTCGTCCAGTGCCTGCTGGCTATTTGACCAAGTGTATTTAGCTAAAACGTGTTGTGTTTTCATTCAGTCGGATGCAGAAACAGAAAAGGAGACGAGTCTGAGCTACACTTCTGTAGAATACAGCCTGAGAAGTGAATAGAAATTGCATCAGTCCATCATCCACCGCAGGAGACGGTCAATAGAGACACATTTAACCTATAGAAACTGTTGACCTGACACTGTACACGTCTATACATTTAGTTTATGTCATAACGTATGTTGGTGACCAAACCAGAATACTAGTCGCTTTTCCATTGGGCATCTGCGCAAAACATTACCGATATTTACTACATGTCGAAAAAACAGAAGTGCATAATGTTGGTTTTTCCATTAAATCACAAATGCGATGATTTGTTTATTATCGCGAGATGACACGAGAAGTCATTCATTATTATTATTATTATTATTATTATTATTATTATTATATTACCCCTCTATCTCATCCTAAATTAAAAAAATGATTGGGTTTCCTGGTGTGTCCACACATACCGCAACATGTTTCTTCTTCTTCTTCGCTTGCTGTAATGTACGTCAACATCCGTTTTTTTACTTCACCTGACTCTAGTTGCGAAAAAGGTCTTTCCATTGCAGTTTTGTGTGATATACCAATTGCGCTACGAACGAAAAACCACCTCTTGCCAGCGCAAAAACTTTCAATCGAAAAATGAGACTTTTGGTGAAAATGTCGTTTTTCCATTAGGTAAATTTTTACGCGCAAGTTATATTTGCACAGTTTGAAGGTCAATGGAAAAGCGACTAGTGTCAGTATGAGTATACAGGTGAAATGAATCAGCCAGTGGTAACATTGGTCAACCTGTGATTTAAACAGCAGCAGCAATAATCCATATATATGTAAAAGACACGTGTGTTGGGCTGAATGTTATGTAATGATTTCCCATCGGGGGTCTGCAAAGTTGATGATAACACTGGTCAACAACAAATTTATTGTTGAAGTTTTTTTGAGCTGATTTAGGATCATTTTGGTGTGCTGAATCCAAAAATCACATTAATTTTGCTCAATCAGGTCAACTTTCTGAACTATGCTACATATTGGCTTTTTAACATTTTTGCTTACATTTATGGGCATTTTCACATCATATGATACAAAATTCTTTCATATTTCTTGCAATAAACGAGTTCTGAACATTTTACTTTTGCCAATTTATGATTAATGTTTCTTTTAATATTACAGGTGAATGAAATGGCTTTGACTAGAAGATCTTGCAAAAATAAGCCTGACGTATTCTGCTACATCTGCAGTGAATACATAATAAATAATAAATACATCCTGTTAGAAAATGATTTTTTTTTCTCTTAAAATCTATTTTGGGTGAGAACTATATAAAAAAAATCATAATAAAGTCACAAAAATGTCATCAATTTTGTGAGAAGATCAAATTTTTCAAAATCAAATTAGCAAAAAAAACCTGACCTGATTGAAAAAAACAGATGTCATTTTTGGATTTAGCGGTGCAAAATGGTCCTAATTCAGTTGAAAAAACCTAGAAAACTTGCAAAAAAAATTTTTTTGTAACCCAGTGTAATTGGTTCCTAATTTCAGTATTAATTGTCGGGTTGGAACAGGTGAGACTGAGTCGACTAAAGTTGCTGTCTTTGCAGTTTGGACATTTAACAGACACATTTAAACACAACACAGCCAACAATTTTATGGGAACATAACATAAGACCTACCATATCAAATTTAATACATTTTAAAGACTTTTTTAAGGTATTAAATGCAAGACCTTAATAATAATGATACAATAATAAAAGCATTTACCAACACAGACAAAACGACATATACAATCAGTCAAAACATTTACAGACCAACAGCCTTGATTCCACAGATTCGACCCTCTCTTTAAAATCAGTCTAAAGTATCAGTGATTGAAGGAGGAGCTCAGATGGAAGCTTGTTCCAGGCATCAGGGGCGGAAAACCGAAAAGATTTCCCTCCTATTTCAGTCCTTAACTTTGGAACAAACAGTTTCACAGTGTTCAATGAGTAGAGATTGGAACTTCCATGATTCCTGCATTCAAGCATTTTCAAGGATTTCACGTACCCGTATGAACCCTGGTAACAAAAAAAAAAAAAAAAAAAGAATGATTGATGCTGAGTGGCTTTTTATATGGTTTAAAGCCGCAGTGTTTGTTTTTGGCATCGTGTGGCTAAAATTCCATCATTGCCTTTTAAAGAATTGTAACTGAGCTGGTGTGAGAAAAAATAAAGCAAACAAACAAACAAAAAAACCCCAAATAGAAATAAAATAAACCCTCTAAATCAGGGGTGTCAAACTCATTTTTTTTCAGGGGCCATATTTAGCCCAATTTGATCTCAAGTGGGCCAGACCAGTAAAATAATGACTTAAAAACCTATAAATAATGACAAATCCAAGTTTTTCTTTTTGTTTTAGTACCAAAAAAAAAAACCCAATTAAATTATGAAAATATTTACATTTTACAAAGAATGTGAAAAACCTGAAAAAACTGAAATTTCATTTGAAAAATTAGTGCAATTTTAACAATATTATGCCTTGACGTATTATTTATACATGTACATTACACACAATGTTACATAAACATTTGGTAACAGGCAGAATATTGTTAAAATTTTGGAGTTTGGAACTAAAATTTCAACAATTTCAATAATATTACATCTGTTATTATTAACACAACTACAGATCACAGTGGATCCATAAACGCACAAAATATTTAATAACAGGCAGAATATTGTTAAAATTGCACATTTCGGGTTGTTCATCTTTGTTTTTATTTATGTATTTATTTGCATTTTATTGTGAAAGAATAGTTTTGTAAGTGTAAATATCTTAACAGTGTAATCTTATTTTTTAACTTAAATTTTTTCCACATAATTTTTCACAAAGACAATTTGTAGTTGTCATTATTTATGGGTTATTGAGTTGTTATTTTTACTGGAGATCACATTGGTCTGTATGTGGAACCTGAACCAAAATGATTTGGACAACCTGGACTGTTCAGGTTCATTTTTGCACTTTCATCCTGCAGGGCCGGAATGGAACCTTTGGCGGGCCAGATTTGGACCCCGGGCCGCATGTTTGACACCTGTGCTCTAAATTAAATTCTCACCAGTAAACCTGCTTCTCCCCAGAACTTCATTACTTCATTGACCATTTCCCACAATGCTTCTCTGAGGAAATTTCAGTGCTTGCTTTCACGTCCTTCTCTGCGGACCCTACCTCCAACACACCCTGGCTGATTACACAACATCCATTTGTCTGTTTATCCGTCACATGACCTGTCCTATTGAGCCTAGTAATCACTACTTTTTCCCTTCAGAATCTTCCCACATTTTCAATATTACAGACATCCCTCCCTAAACCACCACATCCCATCATTCCTTCTATATATTCTGAATGTGACCTGTCATATTGGATTGTTCTGGTCGTATCTCCATGCCCTCGTTTCCTTTCACACCTACATATGTCCTTGTGTTGGAACCTGTATTTTACACAATATAACTCACATAGAATATCTGACTTCTCTGACCTGATGCTGACAGACTATCTGGTTGTTATCTGGTTGGGTTTCTCAGTCCATTACCAGTCTTGTATTATGGTTTTCAGCCCTATGGCGTATATTGAGAAATGATTTGTTATTTTGACACTGGGATACAAACACATCATCTGTCGACCCCACATCAGGGTGAATTACATCATCATATCTGGAAAGTTCAGCTTTAGATAGTTGTCATCTACTTCATTCAACTGGATTGGTTACAAAAAACTGTTTTTTGCAAGTTGTTTAGGTTTTTTCAGCTGAATTAGGACCATTTTGCACCGCTAAATCCAAAAATGACATCTTTTTTTCTCAATCAGGTCAGGTTTTTTTTGCTAATTTGATTTTGAAAAATTTGATCTTCTCACAAAATTGATGACATTTTTGTGACTTTATCAGTTGATTTTTTATATAGTTCTCACCCAAAATAGGTTTTAAGAGAAAAAAAAATCATTTGATCACTTGATTCCTGTTAGGTACAATGGTGTATTCAGCGCAGATGTAGCAGAATACGTCAGGCTTATTTTTGCAAGATCTTCTAGTCGAAGCCATTTCATTCACCTGTAATATTAAAAAAAAAACATTAATCACAAATTGGCAGAAGTAAAATCTTCAGAACTCGTTTATTGCAAGAAATATGAAAGAATTTTGTATCATATGATGTGAAAATGCCCATAAATGTAAGCAAAAATGTTAAAAAGCCAATATGTAGCATAGTTCAGAAAGTTGACCTGATTGAGCAAAATTAATGTGATTTTTGGATTCAGCACACCAAAAAGATCCTAAATCAGCTCAAAAAACTTCAACAATAAATTTGTTGTTGACCAGTGTAATCATTCATAATAATCCATGTATCATTTGTTCATTCATTTTTCAATTTAAAACCAAAAAACAAACAAAAAAAAACCACTCGTTTTTTTTTGTTCTTCATTTTCAAAACCAGAATGAAAAACTGATAACGGTTTGTTTTTCCATTTCCTGATTTTGTGCTCGAATGAAAAATGGAAAAAACAGATAATGACCGTTTTATCCAATTTTGCTATTTTCAATATAGTTCAGTTGTCTGACTCAGAAGTAGTCGTTTCCTAGGGAAAAAAATAAACTAACGGAATCATGGCGGGACTGGAGGAATATTTTGCTATAATTAAGCAGCTGTTTGATACGTACGGAAGCGTATTGCATTCACACAAAAGATTAATTCGGCTCTGTTTTTCTGAATTAATTAATTAAAAAAAAAATTAAAATATTTTCAGAAAACAGTATCTCGTTAATTCGGAAAAATCTGTTTATTTTTTCCCTCGTAATGACTACTTTCGGGTCAGACAACTTAACTATATTGAAAATAGCAAAATCGGATGAAACGTTCATTATCAGTTTTTTCCATTTATTTGAGCACAAAATCGGGAATGGAAAAACGATCCATTTTTCATTGTTGTTTTGAAAATGAGGATTTTTGGTTTTAAATTGAAAAATGAATGAACAAATGACACACGGATTCATAATAATCAATAAATTAATTTGTTTTTAATCACATTGTTAGAGCTGACAGTTAAAATAAAGGTTCATTTGCTAATGTTCGGAGCCAAAGCTAACAATAACAGACTAAAGTATTAGAATCTACATTTCCATTCAGCTGTTTTTCTTTTCTTTTTTTTTTTTTTTTTTTTTTTTTTTTCACATTTCTGCATCAAAAAGTGGGTGGGATAAGGTGGAAAAGTGGATTTAATAATCAAAGCTGAATGTCTTAATCCAGTGGTTCTTGATCTTTTTCTGTCAGCCCCCCTTTGGAGGACGAAAACTCTCCAGGCCCCCCTCATCCTCAACAACATTGTAACAGTGGTGCCTTATAACGTTTATTGAAAGAAACATCAGTATTGTACCAATTCTTTTTGCTTTTCCGTGAATAATTTTTTGTTCAAATTAAAAATAACTTCGACTTTTGCTTGAAAAATACAAATAAACTCAACCAGACTGCCCCCTGAGATGATATTTTTCCAAATAAAAGAGGAAACGTGCAATTATCTTACAACTATGACAGTAAAGTTACTTTTTTTTAGAACAACAAATACATTTTGGTAACAAAGAGGAACATTTGAACAATATCAATGGCTGCAATGAGCCTGTTTCCATGCACATTTTAGAACATTAAAGTGCAAACTGTACAAACTGTGGAAAAACCCAAACAGTGCACATGTTTCTTTTCCAGTCCAACCCTTGTCCATTCTCCAAACCTAAACTCTTTGCCTAGTCTAGTGACAGATCACTGTGGCAGTAGATTGGTTTGTTGTTCGTCCCTAAAATGAGTCCAGGGTGCTCCAATGCTAAAACATTAGTTCCACCTGCTACATGTTCTAACCCAGTGGTTCCCAACCTTTTTTGGCTCATGACCCCATTTTAACATCACAAATTTCTGGCGACCCCAGACATTCAAAATGGAGACTTTTTTTTTTTTTTTTTTTGCTAAAATTCATTTGTTTTTGATCATGTAATAGTTTACTATACTATGTTGCAAATAAACGTTAATTGTAGACAATATTTAGTCTATATCAGGGGTCTGCAATCTTTATTATCAAAAGAGCTATTTTGCCCACTCTTCCGCCAAAAAAAATAGTCTGAAGCCGCAAAAAATAACAGAGCTTATAAACTTTTAAAAGTTTTAATCTTTTTTACATTTTATCTGTTACAACCACTGAATACAACAAACAGAAGTGCAGTGTGGAATGGATTCTGGAGTATGATTACTCTAAAAGTACACAGTAAAAGTATTTCATAGTATTTGTGCTAATAGTATATGAAGTACTAATACCAAAAATACTAAATTCACGAGGTACTCATTGGAAAAAAAAAATTATTCATCACTGAATTTAGTCTTAAAGCCTATTTCAGATGAAAAAACAAACATTTTTGGAGCTTGGAAGGGATTTTTGAGTATGATTACTTCAAAAGTACACAGTAAAAGTAGTTCATAGTATTTTTGCTAATAGCATTTGAAGTACTAATACCAATTGTAAAAAATTCATGAGGTACTTATTGGAAATCATAATTTTATTCATCATTGAATTTAGTCTTAAAGCCTATTTCAGACGAAAACAAACACTTTTGTAGCTTGGAATGGAATCTGTTGTAGGATTACCCCAAAAGTACACAGTACTTATACTCATTCAGTCGCTCTATGAAAAGTATCGCTATTTATGAAAATTATTCTCTTCAAAACTCAACACTGCCTCCGCAGTTCCCAGTTGTACTGCTCCATATTCTCCCGGAAAATGGACAGAATTATGTGAGTAATATTCAAAGGACGGACAGAACCCTCCGTCCGTATCCGTCTGTGTCTTTAACATAGAGCAGAAATGAGCCCTTACTTTTGTTGTCCGGAAGGCACATTCACTCCATGCAGCTCATCTACTGGAATTGTCGAATAAGTAGCGCACAAGAAAAACGCTAGCGGCTGGCTTGACCATGCAGAGGAGAATCACGGCTGGCTTGACCGCAGTAAAGGGAGGAGCCACTACAAGGAGGATGAAGAGCCGCAGGTTGCCGACCCCTGGTCTATATAATCTATATTATTATGGACGGAGGCAGAAAAGCCAGGTGTAGATTACTGCACAAAGTGAGAATTTGATTTTCCTTGGTCAGGATATGTACAGTCAGTCCAGCTTGGATTTACAAGGCTGACAATTAATACTGAACAAACAAGAACTCAAACTATGAATTATGAAAGAGCTGCAGCATCTGAAACCGACCACAGTGAACATTTGACAGATAAACGGAACCACAGTGCTTCAGTTTCAGCTTCACAGTTTGTCATGTCTTTTATGTATGTGATTGTCTCTGTCAACTCACCACAGATTTTTTATTAAGTTTTTAAAAATTTTTTTTATCAAGTACTAGAAATTTCAGGCGACACCATTTGAATTCCAGGCGACCCCAAAGTTAAAAACACTGTTCTAACCTGAAGAAGAAAAAAAAAAATGCCCAGGAGTGATCCCATGACCCCCCTGGCAAGCCTTCACACCCCCCTCATAGGCCCCTACTCCACAGTTTGAGAAACACTGCCTTAATCCAACAGTTGTGTTTATCTGCATGTGTGCACCAATAACAAACCTCCATCTGCTGCTTAATATTAGATGGAAACAGTCACAAAATGCCACCAAGTATCAAAACCTGCACAAATAAAAAAGGTCAGACAAAGGCTTGACCAAACTGTGGCAGACGGTGAAATTACAAAATAACATTAGAAGATCCAGACCAGTGGTTTGTTTTGTTTCAGGAGGCGACAGCTGTCAGCTCACGTAGTATGTTATTTAATAAAATAAAACTACATGTAACTGGAAGACTTTTAAACCATAAAAGATAAAGAATAGAATAGAATAGAATAGAATACAGGGTGGGGAAGCAAAATTTACAATATTTTGAGGCAGGGATTGAAAGACAGTGTATGACCAATTAGTTTATTGAAAGTCATGAGAATTTATTTGCCACAAGAAAACTGACATAATAGAAAATGTTTTTATTCTGTGTCCTCCTTCTTTCTCAATAACTGCCTTCACACGCTTCCTGAAACTTGCGCAAGTGTTCCTCAAATATTCGGGTGACAACTTCTCCCATTCTTTTTAATAGTATCTTCCAGACTTTCTGGTAATAGTTTTGCTCATAGTCATTCTCTTCTTTCCATTATAAACAGTCTTTATGGACACTCCAACTCTTTTTGAAATCTCCTTTGGTGTGACGAGTGCATTCAGCAAATCACACACTCTTTGACATTTGCTTTCCTGATTACTCATATGGGCAAAAGTTTCTGAAAAGGTATGGATAATAGTGTTAGGTATGATTATGACATCAATATATGTTTGGTTTCAAAACAATTGACGAAGTGAAGTGCCTGCTGAGAAAAAACAACTAAATGTTCATTGTAAATTTTGCTTCCCCACCCTGTAGAATAGAATAGAATAGAATAGAAAACAAGAATAGAGCAAGTACAAAATTACAAAAACTACAAAGTAAAATAAGAAAATAGAATATAAAATGTAACAAAAGTAAAATAAGAATAGAACTACAAGTAGAATAAAACAACAATAGACATAAAATATGAATACACACAATATTAACAGTATTAACAGTATGTATGTATGTATGTATGTATGTATGTATGTATTTATGAACGTCTATAAAAAATAGTGCATTTATGTTTGAGTAAATATCAAAATGTTGCAATGTTATTCTAAGAACAGAGGAATATTTCTTGAATTATTGCAGATATTCCACAAGAACCATCTCCTCACAGCTATATCTGCAACATAAACCTGACAGTACTAGACGGAACATGCATAAAATCACAATTTCTTTGCTCATTTTCTGAAAGTTTGGTTAAAATGGTACATTATGTGGATGGAAACCTGTGTACAGACACTCAACACAGCTGATGTTGAGTAACAGGAAAAAACTAAACTGTAACCTGTCAAAGTAAAGCTAAAATCAAGCGCTAATGTAATGCTGCGTGCACCATCTGCTTAAATCTTCTGATGATTCCATACCGTTTAGAATATTTCTGGTTGGCGGTGCGTTCAAATGTTTGTTACCGTTTATTCCATTTTATTTTTAAGTCACAAGTTTTGACATCACCAGAAAGGTCATTTTGAGCGCTGGCCCTTTAAATGCAAATGAGCCACTTCAGGTCCCGCCCCCTCCGGGTTGTTGGCTGTGCTGCTCTGTCCCGTTCAACTCAGGATTTTTACAGGGTTAAATTCTGAATTTTGTACAACTCTGGCATCTATCATGTGAATGTCCTCTGAAAAAGACGAACTCCACCATCTTATATTACCATTAATTACCTCCGCCAAGGAGGTTATGTTTTTGCCAGGGTTTGTTTGTTTGTTTGTCTGTCTGTTTGTTTGTCTGTCCGTTAGTGTGCAACATAACTCAAAAAGTTATGGACAGATTTGGATGAAATTTTCAGCGTTTGTTGGAAATGGGATAAGGAAGAAATGATTAACTTTTGGGGGTGATCCGGAAGAAATCCTGGATTCTGGATCACTTTGAAATTTTCGTTAACATTGTGGTAAATGGGGCCAAAATTTTCGTTTCCCAATATCTCGCTTAATTATTGACCAAAACTCATGAAATTTAACTCAGGAATTGACAATGGGGTCCTCTATCACATTTCAAAGGCTGATCCGGATCTGATCCAGAAGGTGGATTTTATTTTAAAAAATAAATGTAGGATTTGTATCACCGATTATGTGGGGAATTTTTGCGCTTGGCGGAGGTCTGCGCTCTCCGAGTGCTTTTCTAGTTTGTTTGTTTGTTTGTTTGTTTGTTTGTTTGTCTGTCCATTAGTGTGCAACATAACTCAAAAAGTTATGGACAGATTTGGATGAAATTTTCAGGGTTTGTTGGAAATGGGATAAGGAAGAAATGATTAAATTTTGGTGGTGATCGAGGGTGGGGGGGCCCACGGGGGGGCCACTGATCAGCCTTGGCGGAGGTCTGCGCTCTCCGAGTGCTTCTAGTTAAATAATGGAATGGTCTGCTCAGTGCTTTACCGGCAGCATACGCCAACTAGAAGCCGTCCGCCTCCCCTCCCCCGCTGTAGCCCCAGGCCTCCCCTAGGGGGCAGTCACTATGCTGAGTACCACTGCAGCAAAATTTGGTTAAATAATCCTATTAATAAAACAATTTTTTTTTTTTTTTTTTTTTGTGCAGAAGGAACCTGGAAACCACAGCTGGAAAACACCTGAATAAAACCCTCAGGCTAATGAGGCGTTTGCATGACATTACAATAATGTGCTTTCCTCATGCAAAAGTATGAACCAAGCATGGATCAGAGGCGAGTTCTCATCCTACATTTGTCACTGTCCTACATTCACAGCATGCTCACAAACATGCATATTTAAATGATATACAGCATACAGCATAAATAAACTAAACATATTGCAGAGGGAGATAAGGTATAGTCATTACGTCACTGATCTGTCACCCACAGCTGGGACTATTATTATGGATGTCCACAGAGAAGTAGGCTGCACACTGGAAAACACAGGTGCATGGACTGTTACCGTCTATGAAAATGATGATCAGAATATGCCTCGATGTGCTATTTTTCCGTGACTGAAATGAGACTGTCACTAAATAAAAAGTAATATTAGAAAATAATATTAACCCTTTCATGCATCGTGGTCACTACAGTGGACACCTATTCTCCAACTGTTCTCTTGTACAGGGTGAGTCAGAAAAAACGCTCTTTTCATTTAAAGAAATTGTACCACTGAAATGGAAATGCTTATTTTTCTGTTGATTATACAGTCATATTGATGTGGTTATTGAGCATGTCTGGCGATTGAATCATTGATTTATGGCATAGCATAACAGAGGGAATGTCCATTGTTTATTGTGCACCGAAATATCTGCCAACACAGTTTATGCCACCGTGAATGAAATTGAAATTGTCAACCATTACAGCATGTTTACTCGCCATCAAAATGTTTTGTCTCAACGAAGTCGTCCGGCACGACCTTCAACCTGGCTACCATTCAGATTGATGCAAATCTGTGCTCGTTGTCGCATCTCTAACACAGCTCTTCTCGCCATTCGTGTTCGTCGTAGGGCTTGGATTTCAGCCGTGATGTGATTTCGGAGTTCCTGAAGAGTTTGTGGAACAGTCTGATACACACAGTTATTAAGATACCCCCACAAGAAAAAATCAAGGGGGGTCAAGTCCGGGGATCTAGGTGGCCACTCTCTCTCCTGACCCAAACAGACAACTCGATGAGGAAATAATACCTGCAATCGCTGTGGTCTTGCCATGATGAAAACTCCCTGGGCACTGTCATGTAGGCCTATGTCCTGAGTGTGAAAGCAAAGCCCCGACTCCTGTAATTGTTGTCAATTTCAAGTTTGTTCACTGTGGCATACATTGTGTTGGCAGGTATTTCAGTGCCCAATAAACAATGGACCTTCTCTCTCTTATGCAATGCAATAAATCTATGACTACATCACCAGACATGCTCAATAACCACATCAATATGACTGTATGGTCAAAAGGAAAATCAGTGTTTCCGTTTTAGCGGGACAATTTCTTTAAATGGAAAGAGCGTTTTTTCTGACTCACCCTGTATATTCATGGGTTTAGTTGTTTTAGTTCCATGTCCTCCTGAGACTAGGGATGGGAATCGTTTAGAATTTAATGATTCCGATTCCATTACCGATATCGCTTATCGATCCAATTCCTTATCGATTCTTATGAATTGTCATTGGGTGAGGGAATAAAAGAGTACAAACGGGTGTGTTAACTGTCTTTTATATTTCCATCTCTGCACAGAAAATAGAACATATACATTATGTACAAATAATAATAACAGGTGACGCCGGGCCAGTTCGGGGGGGGGGGGGGGGGGGGGGGGGTGCAGTGAGAGTGAAACTAAAGACGCTTTACTAATTCCTCTATTGCCGCATTCCTACTGCATGGAACCGGTTGGACTCGGCTCAGCTTGTCTCCTGTTGTTGTGCACCTCATTTCCTTTCCCTTATTACCTTCAGAAACTTGTATTTGAGGAGTTACGACGTTTGTTGCCCACACTGGAACCGGCCCGGCGTTCACTCTGCCGCTACATTCACAAGCGCCGCTAAAGGCGGCCATACACTGTGCGATTATTTCGATTGTTGCACGCAGCTCCATCTCAAACTTTGGGAATCATTCGTAAGGTCAGACTCACGATTCATGTTCTCACACTGTACGGACCGATGCTTGTACGCGACCTGACTGCTCACACTGTAGGACCATACACCAGAGGACGCACGACACGTTCGAGTGTTGTATCCGGAAATACAACGTTAAAATGAATGAAGGACGTTTCGGCCTAGGACGTTCCGGACTAGGATGTTTCGGACTGCACTTTTTGCAGAGTAGGACTTTTCGGACAAATCATATTTTCAAAAACAAACACCATAAATTTATGTTTATTTGCATATAATTTTATTATTCACTCGATCACATATTAAAATTGTATACAATATACTCAAATTAAAGTATCAAAATTATACAAATTACATTGCAAGTATATAACCTCACATTATTTGAAAGAGTCCAAAATAAGATCTCATAACACTGAGCACATCATAGAGATAAGCAAATCACCAAAGTGTGGCCAGAAAATTCACACCTCCGCTGTTAACACACCTCAGCCGAACGTCCGTCCACCTGTTAAAATATCAAGGAATCCAAAAGTGCATAGATGATTGTGTATTGGCGTGAGTCACGAAATGGTAGTGCTAAACAAAAACCAACGAGCTGCTTTGGCAATATGTCCCATTATCTGTGAGGAATCAAAAAAGAAGAAAAGATGGTGATGTGTTTGGTGCAAGAATTGGTTGTTCAGACGTGGACAGTATGGGCTGTCAGTCCTACAGTGGGAACTAGAGGTAAGATGCAACAGCTAAACTGCACTAGGCCAATAGCCAGCTACTGTTAGCTTAGAATTAGCTTACAGTAGCTGGCTAATATTGTATTTGCGCATGCACAGTGTGAGAATTTGAGGCACATCGGTTCGTGGCACTGCTTTGACAATGCGATACACTCACGAGGAGCGAGCAGGATTTCAAACAGCTCCGTTTTCCTTGCGAACACACGATTGCTGGTAGTGAGGTGGTAGTGAGGTGCTAATCGCTTCTTTTTACCCCATGTACACTGCACAAAGCACGACACACGATTAGAGGCACATCGGGCCCGATCCCAGAAAGAGTCGCACGAGTGAGAAATCGTCTCTAAACTCGCACAGTGTAAGGCCGCCTAAAGTAGAGTATCAAATACGTGACAGTCCTGTAAATGAGTCACATGCTGTGGACAAATGTTTGAGGATATTGGAGGGATTCCACCCTTTTGAAGACATGGAAGCTTTGACAGTGTTCCAGTGGACCTGGTGTCATCTTTTTAGACCGTTTCTGCCTCAACGCCATGTGGGCTATGTTCTGACCAAAACAATGCAGCGTACGTATGACGTCATCGCGCATGTGCAACAAAGGCGAAATCGATAAGCAGGCAGGCAAACGATTCCAAGGAATTGAGCTACTGGGAACCGGTTCTCAAAAAGAACCGGTTCTCGATTCCCATCCCTACCTGAGACCCAGCAATGCATTTTTGTCCTCTGTAGGGGGAAAAAGTTTGACAGTTTTACAAAAAAAAATGCTGTTCATTGCAAAGGATATTCCGTTAAAAAATAAATAAATAAAAATAATTTAAAAAATGTATCAGAAAAAACTGTTGCATTATGCAGTTTCCAATCAAGATGACCGTTTAATGTAAAAAAAAGCTAAAAACTTTTGCTTTCCTGGGTCTCAGGAGGATATCAGCCAACACAGTGGACGCTCATGCATCATCTACACTGACATTCAGACCATTACTGTAACTTTGCTGTAGTTGATAAACCTGATCTGCACTAACATGTTTGAGTGTAAATCAACTGCTAATTTTCTCAGACAAAAAGTTTTGGTTTTTTTTTTTTTTTTGCGTATTATCTCCATAACTAGTATTAGAATATGATGAAATGAGAGAAAACATCCGATTAGCTGCATTAAAAATGTTTGTATTTCATAGTTTTCACACAATATATCACTTTATGATGATGGGTTTTAAATATATGTGTCTCTGCTTCAAAAATGTAACATAGGCTGTCCAGCTAAGTGGACATTTTTGTAATTTACTGAAAAATAGGTTCATAAAAATAATTCTATCGCATTGTTTTTTTCATGCCTAAAGAGGAATAAAAACACTCAGGAAAAAAATCTTGATTAAGGTTCTCATAATTCATGCATGAAAGGGTTAATAATCACCTCTATTTATATAGCACTTGACTTAAAAACAGCAGTTTACGAAGTGCTTTAAAGGGCTCATATTTTGCTTAACCCACTTTTATTAGTCTTTGGTTCATTTATTTGTGTATTCGGACCCTAATAGTTCATAAAGTTTGAATTTGAACCGTCCAGGTGCTGCAAATCTATCTTTATATTTCCAGCAAAAATCGTGTAGATTTCTACAACCTGTTTTAATTCCTGCTTAATTGTTTACATTTTAAAACTAGTTACATCATGACATTTACACATATAAGGTCAAGACTTCCGACGAACATTTCTCCAAGTAAAATTCCATTTAAAAAAGCAAAATCTCACTCCTTAAACACATGCAGTCCAATTTAGTGTCACCTGGTCTAACATGTAGTTGACAGACTGTTAAATCAATAATAATATGAGGTAATATAGCCAAGATATGCTAACATTTCAACAAAGTTCTCCACAAATTACTGTAGAGCTGATTATCATGGAGGAAAAATGTTTTATTCAATAAACAGAAGCTCTGAAGTTTCAATGAGAAGGGCTCATTAATGGAGTAATAATTTACAAAGTTGTTTTGCTAAACCCACTTTTATTAGTTTTTGGTTCATTTATTTGTGTATTTGGACCCTAATAGTTCCAAAAGTTTGAATTTGAACCCTCCAGGTGCTGCTAAGCTGTATTTATATTCATTTTGGCAAAAATCGAGTGGATTTCTACAACCTGTTTTAATTCCTACTTAATTTATTATGTCTATATCTAATTACGTCACAAGATTTGCACATATGAAGTCAAGACTTCCGACAAACATTTCTCCGAGTACGACATAATCGTTTGTCAGCAGCAGCGGTTGTAGTAAAAACTGAAAATATGTCCAAACTTTGAGCCAATTACCTAAAATGTTCAGTTGTTGGTTGAACAGGACAGAGCAGCACAGTCAAAAACCTAGAGGGGGTGGGGCTTGAAGTGGCTCATGTCCATTTAAAGGGCCAGCGCTCAAAACGACCTTTCTGGTGTCATTACTCAGAAATAGGGTTGAAGATGGACCTGTGGAGTTGAATTAATGAAGAATTCAGACCCAAGCAGAGCATTTACAGTTTATGTAGACCACAGAGAAATGTTTGAAAATGCATAGCAATAACCTCCTTTCATCTAATATTCAACAAAACATAAACATTTATAATTTAAAGATTGTTCGAAATTCAGTCTGACTCATCTATAGTATATGCGTTTTACATATTTTGTGTGTTAATGCGCAACGGTCGGAGTTTTGACACTTGATTGAGTTAAAAGTTCAACCTTTATATAAGAACGACTCACTGTTTAATAAGTAATTACCTCCGCCAAGGAGGTTATGTTTTTTTTTTGCCAGGGTTTGTTTGTCTATCTGTTTGTTTGTCTGTCCGTTAGTGTGCAACATAACTCAAAAAGTTATGGACAGATTTGGATGAAATTTTCAGGGTTTGTTGGAAATGGGATAAGGAAGAAATGATTAACTTTTGGGGGTGATCCGGAAGAAAAAATCCTGGATTCTGGATCACTTTGAAATTTTCGTTAACATTGTGGTAAATGGGGCCAAAATTTTCGTTTCCCAATATCTCGCTTAATTATTGACCAAAACTCATGAAATTTAACTCAGGAATTGACAATGGGGTCCTCTATCACATTTCAAAGGCTGATCCGGATCTGATCCAGAAGGTGGATTTTATTTTAAAAAATAAATGTAGGATTTGTATCACCGATTATGTGAGGAATTTTTGCGCTTGGCGGAGGTCTGCGCTCTCCGAGTGCTTTTCTAGTTCATGAAAGTACTTTGAAGGGAAAGCCGTTAGAAATTTTAACGTGTAAAATAGAATAACCTACTCTGTTCCTTCTAACCATGATCAATTATAAGAGCGTTATTTGGTATCAGTGGAACAGTGTCTGCTCTGAGGTGGAACCGGTTTCATATTTGCACACAGGAAACCAGAGCAGGCACCAGTCATAGTCATGGGAACGGGGCTTCTTTTGGAGAACGCACAAAACACATTCATTTCTCAGTCTCTAAGAGGAGGGATTGATTAAATGTTGAGGGAAATAGGTTAGGTTTCATTACACCCTTGATTGCATTTTCGAGGTATTGTTGCCAGGCAACATAACATTATTGGATATTTGGTTTAGAAATCTTTGAGCCTCTGGTGATATTCTCGAATGAGTCCAATAAACTTAATGGCTCTCCCGTCCTCTCTTCTCTCTTATCTTTCACGATTCACTCCATCTTTTCCTCCATCTCCTTTCCTTTTCTTTTAATCAGAAATGTAAAACTCCATAAGTCGCTTCATACCACTTCATATTGTATTATTATTACCTCCGCCAAGGAGGTTATGTTTTTGCCAGGGTTTGTTTGTTTGTCTGTCTGTCTGTTTGTTTGTCTGTCCGTTAGTGTGCAACATAACTCAAAAAGTTATGGACAGATTTGGATGAAATTTTCAGGGTTTGTTGGAAATGGGATAAGGAAGAAATTATTACATTTTGGTGGTGATCGGGGGTGGGGGGGCCCACGGGGGGGGGGGGGGGGGCACTGATCAGCCTTGGCGGAGGTCTGCGCTCTCCGAGTGCTTCTAGTTATTTTTAATTTTAATTTTATTTTTATATTTATTCTGCCATATTTAAGTTATTATACTGAAGTATGGGGCAACACATATGTGTAACACAAAGCCATTGTTTTTATTACAAAAAAGAGCAATAAGAATCATGTATAATGTTAATTTCAGGGTACATACCAAGGTTATAATAGTTTTGGATTTTTAATTATAGTTTAATTTTATTTAGTTTTGACTTTATTTCAGTTAGTTTTAATTAGTTTTTAGAGCAGGTTTACTAGTTTTTATTAGTTGTCGTTTTTTCTGAATGCTTAGTTTTAGTTTAGTTTCAGTATTAATTTCAGTTTTTTCATATATTTTTATCTTCCTCGCCATCCTATTCAAAGAAATTAGTGAGGTTACCCAGCACACTTTATTTGGGGGTCAGGTTAGGGTGGCTCTGACTGAGCATAGACACAAACATATGTACAGTACAATGTATAAATTCCCTATAGCAGGTTGGAAGGGGTAATGTAGGTGGGGATGCGATGCATACACAATGTCATTTACGTGAAAACGAAACTGAAACTTTCCGTACTTTCACCGTTGGCCTCCTGACTTCTATACCTCTCTTATACCACTAATCTTAGACGGAATTTTCACATTTTCTATCCTATATCAACATTGACAAAGACGAAAAGTAAGGGAATTTTATACATAATTTTCATATGTTTTAGTTTTGTAAGCACACAATACTGTCTCAGTTAGTTATTGTTTATTTCTTTTAATTTCAGTTTTTATTTATTTCAGTTAACGAAAATGTTTTTTCAATTTTAGTTTTCGTCCTTTTGTTCGTTTTCGTTTACGATAATAACCTTGGAACATACAAATGAGTTGTTTATTAAATCAGGATTGTTTAAGTTTAAAGAGTTAGCTGAATAAAGGACATTGCTGATTGTGCTTAGAGCAAGAAATGGAGTTTTGCCGGCAAATTTGCAGAGATTATTTGTTTTAGTATCACAGGATGAAGAACATACATGGAGGTTTAATTTTAAACAGCAAAGGGTTCGGACTAATGTAAAGCAAATGTGAATTTCTGTTGTGGGTGTCAGAATGTGGAATTCTTTGGCAATGGAAGAGAAAATCTGTACAAATATTTTTCAGTTTAAGAGGTTGTATAAGGAAAAAATAGAGAAGCTTTATAAAAGCATGTAATGAAATAATTTAACTTACGGATTTTGGATTTGCTGTATTTGCGTTGACTATCATGCACTGTAAGACAGGATAAGTTGAGTTTACTTAAAAAATCTCAGGTAACTCGTTGCCTTAAAAAATTTGAGTAATGAGTAATGACAACTTGAGTGTATTAAATTTAAATGCTTGATTTGAATGGAATTGCTATTTAGAGTACAACACATTAAATGCCGAGTTAATTTAATTGCTTTGCAGAACCATTAGACTTAATATCATCAGTTCACTTTACTCAATTCCAAGATGATTTAAATTTAAATCTTTTGCAATATAAGTAGTTTTGTATAATTATTCATCTTAATATATCGCAGCGTGGATGAAAGTTGGGCAGGACATTAGCTCAATGTAACTTGCCAGTGCAGGAAGTGCTTTTAATTTGGCAAAGCATTAAAATTTTCAATGTGCAAGTACAATCTTCGATGAACAGTAAAGCCATTGTTCGGCCTATCGCTCTGACCCATGGTGCAGCTCTACAAAAATACAAAACAAACACAAAAAGGCCAATAAACACTGCCATACACACAATAAGTCAAAATTAACACTAACACCACAACCCCGCTGAACCCCTGCACAGAAAAAGAACACATTTTCAACAACATGCCAGATACCCACAATGCAATGCGGAGATCAAAAGGTGTGGTCATGACTGAAACTTAGTGATTTAAATCCATTCAACTTAAACTTTTTCGTGCTTTCAACTATGTCTACAAATTAGTTGAATATACATAACATTTTATAGGGTGGCACCGATACCACTTTTTTCCAGACCGAGTACGAGTACTTACATTTGAGTACTTGCCGATACCGAGTACCGATACGAGTACTCAATAATCCCATTCCAGTTCTTAGTTCCTTTTGTAAATGTGCTTTATTGTCGTTGTCATTAGTCTGACTGGAACAAAGTGCTGCTACTGACATTTAAAGCATTAGAATGAGCGTTTCTCAATTAATCCACCAGGGGGCGCCGCTCTGAATTAACCATACTGGACAAATACCACGAAGAAAAGTAAAGTTTTTTTAGAAGAAGAAGAAGAAAGTCAGTAATAACAAACACGGAGACGACAGAGGTAACAGTAATGTGATACTAATACTGCAGCGTTTTCACTGGTAAGGTTTAACAGCTTAGCTTCAGCAGGAAGAGAAAAGAGAAATGAAAGATAAGTTTCGCTTTCACTTCTGTTGGTGGCGGTCCACACCGCTCCATACTCCCGCTGGTATTCTCATTCTGTTTACACATCCACCAGCACCTGGTAAACAGATGGAATGTACGCAGAGGACGGACAGAACGCTGCGTCCGTATCTGTCTGTGTCTGTAACGTTACTTGCAGTCAGCGTTACTTTTATCGCCGTCATTTATTTTGAAAAATCTCCACACTCTTCACACTCCACACACATTATTCCTCCTCCTCGAACCTGCTGCACTGAACTGTGAATATCACACTGCCGTAAGTGGTATCGCTGCACTGTATCGGATGTCTTTTACGAGTACACGCACTGAGTATCGGAGCCGATGCCAATACTCGTATTGGTACTGGTGCATCCCTAACATTTTACAGTAATGTCATAAAACTTGAATCATTCAAGTACATTGTGATTAAAGGAGTCTGGGTCTGCTCGAGGTTTCTGCCCGTTAAAAGGGAAGTTTTTCCTCGCCACTGTCACCAATCACAAGTGTTTGCTCCTGAAGGATTCTGTTGGGTCTCTGTTAACTTAATTTGATTCTGATTTGAATTGATAAAGCACCTTGTGACTGTCTGTGAAAAGTGCTCTATAAATAAAATTTACTAATTTATTTACTATTTTTAAAGTATTTTAGTGAATACAAATTCCGGGCTTACAGAGTGTAAACTGTTTACTATAATAGCTGCAACGGCAACCTATCTGATGGAAGCAGGTGTTTCAAGAAAGGAGCAGGTATTATCAGTTTTCTTCATCCTGCTCCTTTCCAATCATTTAGATTGGAATAAATGAATAAATGAAATGAAATAAATGAAAAAATTCACTCCTTCACGTCATCTTTTTTTCTCCTACTTGACTCAGTAGAAGTCGTTTCCAGGACATTATTCCCATGCTTCCCGTTAGAGCCACACTCCCATGCCCTTTCACCTCGTCTATTGTCTCTTATTGACCCACAGCTGACTTGGCTGTTGCTGCTTATTGAACTGTAGTCAGTGCTGGCTCCCCCGAGAATGAGCTACAGTAGAATAAAGAGTTTAATGAGACGGCTGTAGCCCCGGGCACTCCCTCTGTATAATAAATTGATCCTGATTATAAGCTTTCTCTGCTTAATCTGCTTCTTAGAATGGCATCAATATGAAGGTTACTGCGTCTACCTTGTGGTGATGTGCTGTTTCTTCTATGTCGTATCCATTTTTTTTTATGGTGATGCTGTGGGAATGGCATCAAAAATCCGAATCAGTCAACACAATAAGGAGACCAAAACCAAGCCTGAACCTTGAGGAGTACGAATACTAATCAATAGTTTAAGGGGTTTCAAAACAACTGTTTATGTAGGTCAAAAAAAAGCATTAAAACATCTCGAAACTTTCCAGAAAAGCATTAATATCACCAGTCATTTGTTGAGGTCAATGGACTTATAATAATAATAATAATAATAATAATAATAATAATAATAATAATAATAATAATAATAATAATACATCACACTTATATAGCACTTTTTTTGGACACTCAAAGGCGCTTGACAAACAAACAAAACCAAAAGAACAAAGGCGCTCAAGAAAATGCAAGTTTAAGTGAGTTTTCCGAGTTTTTAGTTGTGATTTGAAGTTTTGTATTGAGTCCGAGTTCCTGATGTTTTGTGGGACTTAGTTTCTAAACCAATGGTCACTTGTGTTGAAGCAGTCTGACTTCACTAGGGAAACAATGTGAGTCAGTTTGTGGAGGGGCTTAACAGTGTTTACAAGTCTGGTTGTTGCCTGAATAAAGTCAGAAGAGCAACTATTGTCATGTGGGATTGTCAAATAGAGACAAACTTTAGAAGGAGGTGGTTATGTGGGAAAAGAAAACTCTGTATTATAGACAAGGGGCTTAAATCTAACCATAACTTAAGGGATGGGGAGGGGACAAAAAAAGAAATCAGAGTACTGTTAAAATTTCCTACTCAGGCGTCTTTGTTTTGTTTAATGTCTATGAACTTGTACGTCTTGCAGTGTATGAATTCACACAATTCAATTCTTATACACATGCATCGTACTTAAACTTAAACCAAACCTTAGCACCTTAGCTTAGGAACAGCCTAACTATAGCAGCTATGTAGCATTTATGTATCTGTAAGTTTTGTGCGTATGTTATTATGGAAGTGACAGGAAATCTTATTTTATCCCCAACCACAGTCTTTTCCTAAACCCAACCACCTTAGTTTAGTACCTCAACTTTTTTGTGTCATTTAAGTTTTTATTGGTTTTAACGTGTCTTCAGTAAGTTACAGAAAGAAAAAGACAAAAATGAACAGGCAGAAAAAAATAAGGAAATAAAGGAAACAAAAAACAAAACAACCAACAACTTAAAAAGGCAGCCCCCCCCCCCCCCCAGCACCCCCACAATTCTTATACACATGTATCGTACCTAAACTAAAACCAAACCTTAGCACGGAGACAGTCACAGCCTAACTATAGCAGCTATGTAGCATTTATGTATCTATACGTTTTGTGTGTATGTTATTATGGAAGTGACAGGAAATCTTATTTTATCCCCAACCCCAGTCTTTACCTAAACTTGACCACCTTGGTTTAGTACCTCAACTTTTTTTTGTCATTTAAGTTTTTATTGGTTTTAACGCGTTTTCAGTCAGTTACAAAAGGAAAAGACAAAATGAACATGCAAAAAACCCAAAAAAATAAAGAAAACAAAAAGCAAAACAATTGACAACTTTAAAAAGCAGCCGCAAAGCCCCCCCCCCCCCCCCCCCCCAGCACCCTCACAGTTCTTATACACATGTATCGTACCTAAACTTAAACCAAACCGTAGCACTAAGACAATCACTGCCAAAATATAACAGCTATGTAGCATTTATATACAGTATCCTTAAGTTTTGTGCGTACGTTATTATGAGAGTGACAGGAAATCTTATTTTATCCCCAACCACAGTCTTTTCCTAAACTTGACCACCTTGGTGTCGTACCTAAAAAATTTTTGTCATTTAAGTTTTTATTGGTTTTAATGTGTTTTCAGTCAGTTACAGAAAGAAAAAGACAAAATTAACATGCAAAAACCCCCGAAAAAAACAAAGAAAACAAAACAACCGACAACTTAAAAAAGCACCCCCACAATTCTTATACATACGTATAGTACACTGTAAAAAAAAACAAAACAAAACATAAAAAAACAGTATTATCCCAGCAGCAGGGGTGCCAAAAAAATACTGTTAAATAATGGAAAATAACCATGTCATAAAATACGGTCATTTTCCATAATTAAAATACAGTTTTTTGCCCTAACTTTGCATGAGATTTTGCATATTTTTTGACTTTTTAATGTTTAATAAAGAATATTTACATGTATTAAAGCAATCAAATTACCTATAAATACATATATAAATAATTTTCAATGAGACTCAGTTGTACAATCCACTGATAAAAACTGTATTTGAACAGTTTATCAGTGCTTATACATGTTATACATTGACAAAAAAAACATTTACTCAACATTTTTGTTGTGAAACCTCCCATAATTACACAAGATGTTTGTCAATTAACAAACAAGTCTTGTTAAACCTACAGAACAAATACTTCTTTTACAGTTAATTGTCAGTAATTTTATCTTCTTTTATTATTATTTTTTTACACTATTAAACTTTAAATTAACAGTTTAATCTCATGAGTAGAAAAGAAATATTTGTCAAATTATTATACATTTGCAAATATATTTTAACTGTATTTTTCTGTGAAAAAAGAAAAAAAATTCTTGTTAAAAATGGAAATTTTACGGTTGTTCACAGTTACAGTTTTTTCGTGTTATTTTACATTTGATGTGTAAAATCACACTCTGTTTTTGTCATTTCATTGATATTTTCCTTTATCTTGAAAATACAGGAACAATCTATAAAATAAACAGTGAAAATTCAGTTAAATTACAGATTTTTTTTTTACAGTGTACTTAAACTAAAACCAAACCTTAGCACTAAGACAATCACAGCCAAACTATAACAGCTATGTAGCATTTATGTTTCCGTACATTTTGTGCGTATGTTATTATGGGAGTGACAGGAAATCGACCCATTCTGTTGTTGAGGCATGAGGTCATGTGATAACCAGTATATTACATTACAGTTGTGTCCTATATTTATGGGAAAGATGATGTCTGTTATTACTCACAGTAAAACTAGAAAAAATGATGAGAATTGCCTATTGAATGAGCAATTCAGCTGCAATGTTTCCACCAGTACAGTCGTTTAATTGCAGGTTATTAGCTGTGTAGGCGTGTTGGGTAGTAAACAGAAACAACCCGGCGTCATTGTAACTACCTTTAGTGTCTGTGATTGGTGTCTGCTGCACTGTTCAGGGACTAAACACAGGCTGCGATGGACCAATAATGAAGCCTCTTCAGTGGCACAGGGACCGTGGTATCCACTCATCACCACTAATGTTCACGACTGCACTGTGAAATAACAAAAATAAAACCAACAATAAAAAATAGGTCAGACTGGCAAGTCCTTTAAGTGGCTGAGGTCGGTGTTCAGGACAATTATCATGATGTATAAGGTTAATAAAAAGAAACAGGGAGCACAAAGGGGATCTCCAAAGTAGTGTGTAAACCGGCTAAAATTTACTTGGGGTCAAATGAGTGGCCATTTTTGTCAAAAAAAAAAAAAAAAAAGGTAAGAAATGCAAAGAACTGTGTTGAAATAATGCTGATACATCTGTGCACAGACTACTGATATTATTTGACAGTGGAAGTTATATTTTCAGAAATATTGGATTTAGAATAGTACGTGTATGTGAAAACTTTTGCTGGTGGACGGACGTGACATTACCCATGATGCTCTGGTCAGTACCAGTACTTTATTAGGAATAAACTTATGTACTTACTATTGCCAATTCTCCTCTTATTCATAAATGTTAGTATTACGGATCTAAAACACAGGTGTCAAACATGCGGACCGGGGGCCAAATCCGGCCCGCCAAAGGGTCCAGTCCGGCCCTTGGGATGAATTTGTGAAATGCAAAAATTACACTAAGAAATTAACAATCCCTTTATTTCAGGTTCCACATTCAGACTAATTTAATCTCAAGTGGGCAGGACCAGTAAAATACTATCATAATAACATATAAATAATGACAACTCCAAATTTTTCTCTTTGTAAATGTAAATATTTGTATGTATTTACACTAAAACAAAATATAATTTCACAAAAAATGTGAATAACCTGAACAAATATGAACAACCTGAAATGTCTTAAGAGAAATAAGTACAATATTAACAATATTCTGCCTGTTATTAAATGTTTTGTGTATTTGTAGATCCACTGTGATCTCTAAGTTATAATGTACATGTGGAAATGATAAACTGAGGCTGAATATTGGAAAAGTTACACTTATTTTTTCAGTTTGTTCATGTTATTCACATCTTTTGAAAGGATAGTTTGTAGATTTAAAATTTTTCGTAATGTAAATTTATTTTTTTTCGCTCTAAAACATAGAGAAAAGTTTGGAGTTGACATTATTTATGTATTATTATGTAATTATTTTACTGGTTCAGCCCACTGAGGATCAAATGTAGCTGAATGTGGCCCCTGAACTAAAATGAGTTTGACACCCCTGATCTAAAACAATACCAGCTGACACAAAAACACTAAATGTGTCAGTGGATGGATGTGACATGGTTGTTACACACTCAAAAAAATGATTCTTGGCTCTAATAAACATGAAGTAATATTTTAAAGTAAAATGTAACTGAAATATATGAAATTTAAAGTTTATTTATCCGAAAAAGTCAAACATAATGTGAATATGTTTGTATAAAGTGAATCTAAACAAATAAAGTAAACTTTATTTACTAGATCACATAAAAAGGCTGGGCTTCACAGTCAAACACAGTTTATGTAAAAGTTTGCATTAACTAAAGCAAATCAGACTGAAGGTATTTAATTTATTCATATTGACTCAATATGATAGAAAAAACATTGTATTAAATGCAACTCTTTACATTAAACTTATGTAATAAAATTACATGGAAAATTTACATGTAATTAAAATACATAAAGTCAACATTTTTGGCTTCATTATTTTTTTGAGTGCAGATCCCATCATACTGATGCTCGGCAGCCATGTCACCGTTTATAGTTTATCATCATACTAAAGAGTAAATAACAATATAGAATTGTTATTTCTTTATAAAAATGCTTATTATTAGAAAACTGTTGATTTAAAAAGTGACGTGTGACATTCTTAATGTATGTATTTGTGTAACATAAGCAGGATGGATCAGCACCATACTCCATATTGAACCTGTAAAAATAAAACGTGATATGAAGGATAGAGTCTGGTAAGAAAAACTGGGGAATCTAAAAGAATAGAATATTTGTTTTTCAGGTAAATTCAGTTAAAATATAACTTGGCCATTTGCGACGTGAAAATATAGCATTAATTGTGATGAAATTGGACATTTTTGAGCTGAAAACATAGTTCATATGACCATCAACATGTTGCAACAGAACTGAAATCCTTTAAATTTGCATAACTTGCATTTACCAACACAAAGTTCCTTTGGGGATTCACTTAGATTGATTTCTTATGCACAAAGACAGAAATAAGACCTCTAAGCAAATTTTAGCCGAAACAGTCAATATTAGGCCATCGGACAGTAAATGTGTTATCGGTCACACATGAACAAACCTTGATTTTGTTTCCAGCCACAAATCCATGATAAAATAAGTCAGTAAGGATGAATTTATGCTTGTGTGCAGGAGTATGAGTTTGCTCCAATATTGGTCAGAACATGACCTCTCTATGGAAACCTAAGCCCAAGGCTTCTCAGTATTCTTGGATATTTCTCAAACATGGTTCCATCTCTACTGGAGTAAACAAAAAAAACATCCCACTTTCCATGATAATCACTTCCACCAATTTCTTCCTCATGCCTCAAGTCTCCATGTATGCGAACATCCTTCAATATACTGTGGATCAGACTAATCTTCCTCATATTTTCAGGAATTCTTCCCCCTCAACATGCTCCTTCAGCTCAGTTTGTATTCACACATTTCCCCTGAAGACCAGGTGTTTTTGTTATTGAAAATTTCCTGGATTTTGAGGACTCGTCTGACTTCTCTTGTGCTCAAACGTATTTTTCAGGATTACTATCATGATGTTTAAAGTAAAAAGAAGCAACAGCAAGCACAGAGAGTATCTCCAAAGTAGTGTGTAAACAAAACAAAACAAAAAAAAAACAAAACAAAAAAAATCACTGGAAGAAATGCTTTTAGGACTCTTTGAAAAGGGATTCAAAAAGTAGAAAACAAGAAGAAAACTCCAAGGTAGTCTACAAAAGCATTAAAATGCCTTTAGACCTTAGATCAGTGGTTCCCAATATTTTTAGGCTTGTGACCCCATTTTAACATCACAAATTTCTAGTGACGCCACACTTTTTTTTTTTTGCTAAAAATAATTTGCTTTTGATCATGCAACAGTTTGCTATACTAGACGACATTTAGTCTATATAATGTATATTATTATGGACGGAGGCAGAAAAGCCAGGTGTAGATTACTGCACAAAGTGAGGATTTTATTTTCCTTGGTCAGGATATGTCCAGTCAGTCCAGCTTGGATTTACAAGGCTGACAATGAATACTGAACAAACAAGAACTCAAACTATGAATTATGAAAGAACTGCAGCATCTGAAACTGACCACAATGAACATTTGACAGATAAACAGAAGCACAGTGCTTCAGTTTGAGCTTCAGTTTGTCATGTCTTTTATGTACAATGCAAAAAACAAAACAAAACAAAACATAAAAAAATGGTAATATTCCGGCAGGAGGGGTGCCAAAAAATACTGTAAAAAAAACAGAAAATAACCATCTCATAAAAATACGGTAATTTTCCATAATTGAAGTAAACAATTGTCTGGTTTTTTTGGACTTTTTAATGTTTAATACAGAATATTTACACGTATTAAAACAATCAAATTACCTATAAATAAATAAATAAATAAAATTTTCAATGAGACTCAGTTGTACAATCCACTGATAAAAACTGTATTTGGACAGTTTATCAGTGCTTATATATGTTATACATTCACAAAAATACATTTATTCAACATTTTTGTTGTTTAACCTCCTGTAATTACACAAGATATTTGTCAATTAACAAACAAGTCTTGTTAAACTTACAGAACAAATACTTCTTTTACGGTTAATTGTCAGTAATTTTATCACGCTTTATTTATTTATTTATTTATTTATTTTTACAGTATTAAACATTAAATTAACAGTTTAATCTCATAAATAGAAATTAAATACTTGTGAAATTAAGATACATTTGCAAATGCATTTTAACTGTATTTCTCTGTGAAAAAAAAATCTTTTAAAAAAATTGAAATTTTATGGTTATTCACAGTTAGTTTTTTCCTGTTATTTTACATTAGATGTGGAAAATCACAGTCTATTTTTGTCATTTCATTGATATTTTCCTGTATCTTAAAAACACAGGAAAACTCTGTAAAATAAACAGTGAAAATTCTGTTGAATTACAGATTTTTTTTTTTTTTTAGTGTATTGTGATTGTCAACTCACTAAATATGTTTTATTAGTAAGTTGTTGTTTTTTTTATTATCAATTACTAGAAATTTCAGGTGACCTCATTTGAATTCAAAGTTGAAAAACACTGCTTTAGGTCTACACATGACCATGCCATGAAAATAAAGACATTTTAATGCTTTAAAAGAGTGTCTTGGAGTTTTCTTCCTGTTTATCTAGTGTGTAAACGGTCAATGTTAGGCCATCGAACAGCAAATGTGTGTTCGCAGTCACACATGGAACTGTCGTGAGTGAACCTTGATTTTGTTTCCAGCCGCAAATTCATGACAAAATCGGTCAGAAAGAATGAATTTATGTTTGTGGGCAGGAGTACGAGTTTGTTCAAATATTGGTAGGAACATAACCTCTCTCTGCAAAGATAGGCCCAAGGCTTCTTGGTATTCTTGGATGTTTCTCCAATATGGTTCCAATTCTACTGGAGTCAACACAAATACTCCACTTCAGTGAAAAAACCCTATCTGACAATGGCCTCCACTAATTTCTTCCTCGTGCCTCAAGTCTCCATGCATGCTCACATCCCTCAATATACTGTGGATCAGACTAATCTTCCTCATACTTTCAGGAATCCTTCCCCCTCAACATGCTCCTTCAGCTCAGCCTGTATTCACACATTTCCCCTTGAGATCAGATGTTTTTCTTGCTGAAAATTTCCCAGGTTTTGAGGACTCGTCTGTCTTTTCTTGTGCTCAAATGTGTTCTTATTATGATGTATAGAAGTGGGCCTCTAAGTCAGTGTTTTTCAACCTTGGGGTCGGGACCCCACATGGGGTCGCCTGGAATTCAAATGGGGTCGCCTGAAATTTCTAGTAATTGTTAAAAAATTAAAACTTACGAATAAAAATTTACATTACATAGCCAAATGTTGCCTAAAATTAACGTTTATTTGCAACATAGTATGGCAAACTATTACATGATCAAAAACAAATTAATTTTAGCAAAAAAAAAAAAGATCCGTTTTGAATCTCTGGGGTTGCCTGAAATTTCTAGTAATTGATAAAAAAATTAAAACTTACTACTAAAAATGTACATTATATAGCCTAAATGCTACCTAAAACTAACGTTTATTTGCAAGATAGTACAGCAAACTATTACATGATCAAAAACAAATTAATTTTAGCAAAAAAAAAAAAAGAAAAAATTATCAATTTTGAATCTCTGGGGTTGCCTGAAATTTCTAGTAACTGATAAAAAATTAAAACTTACTAATAAAAATGTATATTATATAGCCTAAATGTTGCCTAAAATTAACGTTTATTTGCAACATAGTATAGCAAACTATTACATGATCAAAAACAAATTAATTTTAGCAAAAAAAAAAAAAAATCCATTTTGAATCTCTGGGGTCACCTGAAATTTCTAGTAATTGATAAAAAAAATTAAAACTTACTTATAAAAATTTACCGTATATAGCCTAAATGTTGCCTAAAAGGAAAGTTTATTTGCAACATAGTATAGCAAACTATTACGTGATCAAAAACAAATTAATTTTAGCCAAAAAAAAAAAAAAAAATTTATATAATTTAAATTATATATATATATATATATATATATATATACACACACACACACACACACATATCTGTTTTGAATCTCTGGGGTCACTTGAAATTTCTAGTAATTGATAAAAAAATTAAAACTTACAACTAAAAATTTACTTTATATCGCCTAAATGTTGCCTAAAATTAATGTTTATTTGCAACATATTATAGCAACATATTATAGCATATTATAGCAAACAAACATGATCAAAAACAAATTAATTTTAGCAAATAAATTGTCTCCATTTTGAATGTCTGGGGTTGCCTGAAATTTCTAATAATTTATAAAAAAAAACAAAATGAAAAAATGAAAACTTACTTATAAAAATTGACATTATATAGTCTAAATGTTGTCTAAAATTAATGTTTATTTGCAACATAGTATAGCAAACTATTACATGATCATAAACAAATTAATTTTAGCCAAAACATATGTCTCCGTTTTGAATGTCTGGGGTCACCTGAAATTTGTGATGTTAAAATGGGGTCACAAGACCAAAAAGGTTGGGAACCACTGCTCTAAGTTGATTCATAGAACTGGACTGAACTTTGTGTCAGTTGCAGTTTGTGGAGTCAACACAAGCCAATACCATCAGTAAAGAAGACATTAGCTGGAAGTGCATAGAGCGTTTGTAGCGATTAAGAGAAAAGTCTTTGGCAATTAGACTTCATTAGGCTGTGGAACATCTTCATTAGGCCTAGGCTCAAATTAAAGTGGGAGATGGAATATGATCCCCTGGAGTTTAGATCCAGTCTAGAGCTTCTGCTGCTGCTGCTGGTGGAGCTGAGATTGGAAGGCGGTTGATTGAAACTTTTAATCGAGTTGCCCTGGTGGTGATAGGGCAGTGCACAAGGATCACTGGCAAGAAATCCGATGGACTTTTGCCAAAGCTCTTGATTACAGAGTCACCCTTTAGGTTTCTGTCTTCTGGTGAACCGTTGACTCCTGAAGACTAGTGGTTTGGGCATTTTTTTTGATTGCTTCGAGTTGTTTTTCAGTCCTTTGGGAATTGAGTCTGATACGTAAACTTTATAGGCTTCCTTTCTCCAGTGAACAGACATTACTTCGGTTTCTCCACATCCTTCTAAAGATCTTTGAGGTTTTCATTAGTCTCCATGTTCACTCTTGTCAACTTGTTGTTCCAGGGTTCCTACAGGTTTCTACAAGTTAAATTTAAGACTTTTTAATACTACTTAGAACGGAATTTAATGCCTAATTCACAGCCATAGTGGCAAAAATTCGTGACTCCTAAAATTTAGGAGAATGTATTGATTTACTCCAACGCCTTGATTGAGTCATTTCTCATCAGGGGCTGCAAAGTTAATGATAACTGGTTCCTAATTTCAATATAAATGATCAAGTTGAAATGGATGGAATTGAGTCGACTAACATTACTTTCTTTCTAGTTTGGATGTTTAACTGACACATTTAAACACAGTACAGCGAACAAGTTTATGGCAACATAACTTAACCCTTATGCAAAGAAAATACATTTCTCTATATATTGACTGTCAATATATTACTGACTGAAAAATATATTACTGTATAATATATATATATTTATATTTAAAATATACAGAATAATATATTGTGTCAATATATTTTGTATTATATTACAATATATTGAAAAATACATAATTGCCGCTTTCCATATATTGAAACATATATGACAATATATTTACTTATATATGTAAATATATGTCATTATATATTTAGTAATACACTTCATAATGCATGTATGCATATATACATACATATATTGTCTAGTGTATTACTAAATATATGTAATTATATATTTAGTAATATACTTCAAAAAATATGCATGTATATATATGTACATCTTTTTCATCCTATGTTGCCAAAATGACTAAGAAGGCATCTTTTTTCAGTTAACACTTTTTTCATGTATATCACGATGCATATTTTCATGAAATATGTTATTATGCATACCAAGTAATGTAAGTGTTGATAAATATCTGCTTTATGTAAACTTGTGTCAATGGAAAGAAATTGAGTTTCAATAAAACTACATGTAAAAATATAGGGCAGTTTTTGTCTTCATTGCAATATATGTTTTATATGTATCAATATATGATTAAAGCATATATTGCAGTATATTGGAAAATATATGCACTACTTTCCCATATATGGAAATGTATTTTTTAATATAATGCATTATATTTTTCAATATATTGCCATATATTTTTGTTTCATAAGGGAAGACCTACCATATCAAATTTAATACCTTTTAAAGACTTTTTTAACCCATAAAGACCCAAAGAGCCACCGACGACCAAAACCATCTACTGATCTAAACTGTTTAACACCTGCTGATCCACTAATCTTATCAATACAGGTAAATAATTGGTGTCAAATATAGTTTTTCATCTTTTCATGGTCATCAGATATGACCCATTTGGACGTTCAGAGGCTCAGTAGTTACCGTGGAAACACCCTCATCTTCTACAATATTGATTCACCAGTAAAACCCATGGAGTTGGATCAGTGATGGTGAATGAACACACTTAGTTTATGTTCAGTTAGCAATATATTTTTCTGAAAAAGTCACTCTTTCTCTGTTTCTGATAAAATAACCCCCAACTTTAATCTGAGCTTTTATGAACATCTACAAGATCAGTGATTTAAATATGGGAAAATCTGCTCTTGAATGAACTTTTTGTTGTATTGTATAGATATGAATGTGACGAGAATCTGTCTCCATGCTGACTGTGAATCTCTATTTCAATTTTGACTGTGGTGCTGAGCTGCTTTGTTTTGTTTTGTGTTGTTTTGAAAAATGAAAATTTAATAAATATATTCTTTAAAAAATATATATATATAAATAAAAATAATAATAATAAACTTTATTTGTATAGCACCTTTCATACAGAAATTGTAGCCCAAAGTGCTTCACATTGATTGAAAAAATACAATATTAAAATACATTAAGATTTGATTATACATCAAGAAATAAAATGAAATTTGACAGAAATACAATAAAATTAAAATTAAAATAAAAACAGCGCACATTAAAATATTTGATTATACATAGAATTTTCGAGTGCAAGAAATAAAATGAAATTTAACATACAATAAAATAAAAAATAAAAACAGAAATACAATAAAATAAAATAAAAATAAAAACAGCGCACATTCCTGGTTCCTGAATTGTGACCCCATTTTTATCTCCTTTCAAAGGCTGATGAGAATAAAAATGTTTTTAATTTGGTTTGTGGTGGAAAAATTTACTTTTTATATTTTATACTCTTTATATTTTATACTGTTAGTACATCTTCTTTTAATGCTGAGTCATTATTCATTATGTGTGATGTTTACCACTCTGTAACACCCCCAACCCAGGAACGGAGTTCTTGCCTTGAGTTAAAACCCAAACACCTAAATGTCTGAATGTGTAGATAGCGGATGGCGCCTGCACTCCAGATTGGATCCAAGCAAGGTTAGAGTGAAGAGGTCATCATGACCTCTTCACGGAGCAGAGAAGGAGTAGTATGGGGTGGTACGATGTACGTAAGGAATGACATCATAGTTTGAGGGGGTTGGATTTGGTTCTATATAATCTTTAGTTTTCTCTTGTTTAATCAGACTTCACTTACAGAGTTTCTCTGTGATTGACTTCGCAATAAATGCATTTATTTAATTTAACTCTAACTTTCTCTCCTCCTCTTTGTGTGTGGGTTATCAGGTGAACATTTCCATAACAGGTTTTAAATATATTCAGTGAACTGGCTTCTCTAATGTCTTTTTGAATTGTATTCCATAACTTTGGTGCATAGTTAGTAAAGTCTGCGTCCCCCATTTTCTTTGTAATATTTCTGGGAGTCGCTAGTAACCCTGCGTTTGATGACCTCAGTGTTCTGAGGGAAAAAAGGGAAAATACAACATTTTTATTGTAAAGACACAAATTACAGAGGATAATATTAAAATAAATAGTGTTAAATCACTTCAGAAAAGTTAAATATAGAGGAAAACAAATATTTTGGAACCTGCCATGTAAGTAGCACTGGGTCTTTATGGGTTGAGATATGAAACACAAATTTGGAAATTCAAGACTTTTAAGACCCCACGGGAACCCTGTGTTCCCTTTGACTTGAACAATAAGCATCAGTGTGGTATCTCAAAAGCCTGTTCTGTGATTGTTTTTAGAATAATAATTCATGCCTGCCATTGAACAGCTTGCTAAGGCAGAAGCATTTGGCTGCAGCATTTCTAAAAATCCAATTGAAATGATTGGTGTAGTGTTTTGGGTGCTTCTTCTGTGTGTTTGGTTCGACATTACTTGGACGTCGATCTGCAGGACTGAGCAGTTGTCAAACATTTTCACTTGTAAGAGCAGGAGAGAACGCAGATCATAAAATAATTCAGTAGTCACTAAAACCACATGTATCCCTTCTCTGTCAGTTGTAACAAACCATATAACATAACATGACATGATATGAACGAGAGCCAAGGGATGATCACGTGTGTGTTTGCACACGTGTTGGGACTAAGATGCATCAACCGAGGCTTAAAACTGCAGCCAAGTATGGGAGAGTGTATTAAAATGTAATACCAGAGATGGCTGCTAGATCCTGTTTCTATCTCATTCTTATTATATCTCACAAGAAATACTGTCGGTAATCCTCCCAGGGGTCTTTATCATTTCATTTACTTTATTGAGTCTTTGTAGTAAGTGTACTACCGACAACTTTGTAAATTATTGCTCCATTAATGAGCTCTTGTGATTAAAACTTCAGAGCTTCTGTTTATTGAATAAAACATTTTTCCTCCATGATAATCAGCTCTACAGTAATTTGTGGAGAACTTTGTTTGTTGAAATGTTAGCATATCTTGGCTATATTACCTCATATTATTACACTGGTCAACAACAAATTTATTGTTTAAGTTTTTTGGGCTGATTTAGGATCATTTTGGTGTGCTGAATCCAAAAATCACATTAATTTTGCTCAATCAGGTCAACTTTCTAAACTATGCTACATATTGGCTTTTTAACATTTTTGCTTACATTTATGGGCATTTTCACATCATATGATACCAAATTCTTTCATATTTCTTGCAATCAACGAGTTCTGAAGATTTTACTTTTGCCAATTTATGATTGTTTTTTTTTAATATTACAGGTGAATGAAATGGCTTCGACTAGAAAATCTTGCAAAAATAAGCCTGACGTATTCTGCTACATCTGCGGTGAATACACCATTGTACCTAACAGGAATCCTGTTAGGAAATGATTTTTTTTTCTCTTAAAACCTATTTTGGGTGAGAACTACATAAAAAAAATCAACTAATAAAGTCACAAAAATGTAATCAATTTTGTGAGAAGATCAAATTTTTCAAAATCAAATTAGCTAAAAAAAACCTGACCTGACTGAGAAAAACAGATGTCATTTTTGGATTTAGCGGTGCAAAATGGTCCAATTCAGTTGAAAAAACCTAGACAACTTGCAAAAAACATTTTGTTGTAACCCAGTGTTATTGATTCAACAGTCTGTCAACTACATGTTAGACCAGGTGACACTAAATTGGACTGGATGTGTTTAAGGAGTCATATTTGTCTTTTTTAAATGGAATTATGCATTTTCAAACATTTCCCTGTGGTCTACATAAACTGTAAATGCTATACTTCGGTCTGAATTCTTCATTAATTCAACTCCACAGGTCCATCTTCAACTCTATTTCTGAGTAATGACACCAGAAAGGTCATTTTGAGCACTGGCCCTTTAAATGCAAATCAGCCACTTCAGACCCCGCCCCCTCCATGTTGTTGACTGTGCTGCTCTGTACCATTCAACCAACAACTGAACATTTTTGGTAATCAGCTCCAAGTTTGGACATATTTTCAGTTTTACTACAACCGCTGGTGCTGACAAACAATTATGTCGTATTCGGAGAAATGTTCGTCAGAAGTCTTGACCTTATATGTGCAAATGTTGTGACGTAACTAGTTATAAAATGTAACCAATTAAGCAGGAATTGAAACAGGTTGTAGAAATCCACTCGATTTTTGCCAAAACAAATACAAAGATAGCTTCACAGCACCTGGAGGGTCCAAATTCAAACTCTGTGAACTATTAGGGTCCAAATACACAAATAAATGAACCAAAGACTAATAAAAGTGGCTTTAGCAAAATATGACTCCTTCAACATTTATCAAGTTGCTAAAATTTGTTAGTGTTTGTTAGTAATATAGTAAATTAATAGCAAAAAAAAACAAAATAAAGTTACAATTAGCACTGTTTTGGTGAGGCTGACCCATCAGTTTTCTCAAAAAGTAAAATACCAGCTTGAAAACACGGTCCACAAACCAGTAGATGACATCATATCATCAAGAAACGGATGTAGATGTAGAGGGAAGTTGAATTTTAGTTGTTTTTTTGAGGGTTCGTCAGAAATCAGAGGAATTCACATACATGTACAAGACAGATAAACCACATATACAGGGTGGGGAAGCAAAATTTACAATGAACATTTAGTTGTTTTTTCTCAGCAGGCACTACGTCAATTGTTTTGAAACCAAACATATACTGATGTCATAATCATACCTAACACTATTATCCATACCTTTTCAGAAACTTTTGCCCATGTGATTTGCCCTGATTCAGAACTCTGCAGCTAGGTTATTAACCAAAACCAAGAAGAGAGAGCACATTACTCCAGTGTTGGTTTCCCTGCACTGGCTACCGGTAACCTACAGAATTGATTTTAAGATACTACTCCTCACGTATAAAGCTCTAAATGGAACCAAGTTACATTGCAAACTCACTGATCGATTATGTACAAACTAGAACACTGAGGTCATCAAACGCAGGTTTACTAGCGACTCCCAGAAATATTACAAAGAAAATGGGGGACGCAGCCTTTACTAACTATGCACCAAAGTTATGGAATACAATTCCAAAAGACATTAGAGAAGCCAGTTCACTGAATATATTTAAAACCAAATTAAAAACATTTTTATTCTCATTAGCCTTTGAAAGGAGATAAAAATGGGGTCACAATTCAGGAACCAGGAATGTGCGTTTTTTTATTTTTATTTTATTTTATTGTATTTCTGTTTTTATTTTTTATTTTATTGTATTTCAAATTTCATCTTATTTCTTGCACTTCAAAAATTCTATGCATAATCAAATATTTTAATGTGCGCTGTTTTTATATTTATTTTTATTTTATTGTATTTCTAATCAAATCTTAATGTATTTTAATATTGTATTTTTTCAATCAATGTGAAGCACTTTGGGCTACAATTTCTGTATGAAAGGTGCTATACAAATAAAGTTTATTATTATTATTATTATTATTATTATTATTATTATTATATGAGTAATCAGGAAAGCAAACGTCAAAGAGTGTGTGATTTGCTGAATGCACTCGTCACACCAAAGGAGATTTCAAAAATAGTTGGAGTGTCCATAAAGACTGTTTATAATGGAAAGAAGAGAATGACTATGAGCAAAACTATTACGACAAAGTCTGGAAGATACTATTAAAGAAGAATGGGAGAAGTTGTCACCCCAATATTTGAGGAACACTTGCGCAAGTTTCAGGAAGCGTGTGAAGGCAGTTATTGAGAAAGAAGGAGGACACATAGAATAAAAAGATTTTCTATTATGTCAGTTTTCTTGTGGCAAATAAATTCTCATGACTTTCAATAAACTAATTGGTCATACACTGTCTTTCAATCCCTGCCTCAAAATGTTGTAAATTTTGCTTCCCCACCCTGTATATTTTGCACTTTATATTTTATTTATTTATATTTTTAATTTAAATTTTTTTATCTATTAATTAAGGTTGACGAATAAACCCAAATTCTTGCTCACAAACCGTCTATAGGCGTTAAGTGCACGTTACAGTGACACATGCTGAATTAAACATGTGAAAGTGGTGGCGACATTGAAGTTTCATAGCGCTGTTGGCTGTCTCTCTGCTTCACATGCCTCCTATGCGGCGGTTCAATACAAATAAGCCTTTGCGCAGTATAGCTGGATAATCAGCCAGCCTAGAGCATGTTGTTGATTCACAAAACACCTCATCAAAAGGAGATTTAGTCCAAATCAATAAAAGCAGCCATCTGTGTGTCTGTTCACTTTGGGCTTTTAAGCTTGATTCACTTCAGAGGCAGGAGAACGCCTCTGCCAAGGGTTCTATCAGGAAAATCCATTCGCACTGTTGGATGATGAAAATCTGACTCTGATCTCGTCCACTGATGTGTTTGCTGCGAGTGTGACATTCTCTCTGTAGCTGGCTTCAAAACCTGTAATCTGTTTTGTTTATCATCCATTTCCTATGCAGCAATTGATTGACAGCATTTGAGAAAAGCTTTATTCTTATTGTTAATAAACTAATGTCGGGCGCTGATATCAGAAGGAAAACCGACAGTGCAGTAAAAGTCTTTATTTCTGTAGTACAGGATGGGGAAGCAAAATTTACAATATTTTGAGGCAGGGATTGAAAGACAGTGTATGACCAATTAGTTTATTGAAAGTCATGAGAATTTATTTGCCATTATGTGGTAAATTTTTTCGCATTATGTAGTAAGTTATTACAATTTGAGCAATTTATTACAAAATACACTTGACACATTTTTATTTTCATCTTTAAACTGTGTGGTTAAAGTTCTGATTCCATTACCTGTAGCTTCTGTGACTAATTTCTTCTAAATTGCTCTGAAATTATATTAATTTGGATTGTTATTACATAATGAACCATGTTATGACATTTTATTAAACAATAAAAATGTGTCAAGTGCATTTTGTAATAAATTTCTCAAACTGTAATCACTTACTACATAATGTGAAAAAATTTACCACATAATGGCAAATAAATTCTCATGACTTTCCTATATTATGCGTTGATGTAGTTTATTACAAAATGTGTCAGTTCATTACATAATGCGGCTTTATTACAAGATGACGTGACATTCTTATTACATTTTGAACTTTTATTACATAATGGAAATTCATTACATAATGCAGCTCAACAGCGCTCACGAAGAGACAGCGAAATTGCTGCTGCGTGGAATTCCCATTCCCACAATGCACTTTGCAGCAAAATTTCCAAAAAGGTCCAAGTAATGTTTCAGTGTGTTATGTTAACATGCGGACTGTGTTTATAATGGAGTTATCTGCAGTCAGGTACATAAGCACGGAAAGACTAATGGATTACAGGGTGGGGAAGCAAAATTTACAATATTTTGAGGCAGGGATTGAAAGACAGTGTATGACCAGTTAGTTTATTGAAAGTCATGAGAATTTATTTGCCACAAGAAAATTGACATAATAGAAAATGTTTTTATTCTATGTGTCCTCCTCCTTTCTCAATAACTGCCTTCACACGCTTCCTGAAACTTGCGCAAGTGTTCCTCAAATATTGGGGTGACAACTTCTCCCATTCTTCTTTAATAGTATCTTCCAGACTTTGTCGTAATAGTTTTGCTCATAGTCATTCTCTTCTTTCCATTATAAACAGTCTTTATGGACACTCCAACTATTTTTGAAATCTCCTTTGGTGTGACGAGTGCATTCAGCAAATCACACACTCTTTGACGTTTGCTTTCCTGATTACTCATATGGGCAAAGTTTCTGAAAAGGTATGGATAATAGTGTTAGGTATGATTATGACATCAATATATGTTTGGTTTCAAAACAATTGACGTAGTGCCTGCTGAGAAAAAAACAACTAAATGTTCATTGTAAATTTTGCTTCCCCACCCTGTAGTTTTGTTTTGTTTGTTTTTTTCATTTAAGTTTTTATTGGTTTTATTATATTTTCAGTCATTTACAAAAAGAAAAAAACTAAGTGTAAGGAAAACAAAAACAAAACAACCCACAACTTAAAAGCACCCCCACAATTTTTATACACATGTATACATAGACATACAGCATGTACATAAACACAAACATATACACACTGTCCACCAGCCCCCCCGTACCTTCTCTAAGATGTTGCCCCCATAAGGCGAGCCACAAACATATTGAAACCTTTTTCACCCTGGTAATCATATTTTCAAAGGCAGCGGTCTGTCATGACTTTAAGCCGCTCTGTAAACTCAGGCCTATGTGGGCGGGTTCTTCCAGTTACACAGAATAAGCCTGGCAGCTACAATAAGACCTGCTACTATCAATCCCAACTCTGCTTTAGTCACACCTGATGGCATGACAGATCTATCCCCCAGCAAACATAATTGTGGGATTCCAGTAGAGGTCACCTGAGCCACCCTTCAAGGCCTTTCAGCACCACCTTGACTAATGGATTAGAGAGAATTAGGATATCACTGGGGTTTTACAAATTTGAAAAAAAAAATTAAAAAAATGTGATGAAAGTCATACTGCTTTAAGGTTATGAGTTTAGGAGTATCTGCAAAAGTTTTGTACCAAGTGCAATGAGTTCCCGTTACACTAAATCTATCAAGAATAAATCACACTGTCACAATCATTTCATGAGATGAAGTAAATGTACTTTATTCCAGCTCTGTGAGTGTGTAAATCAGTGTTTTTCAACCTTGGGGTCGCCTGGAATTCTAATGAGGTCACCTGGAATTTCTAGTAATTGATAAAAATTTAAATAAAAACTTACAAATATTTCGTTTTAACCAAAAATCTAAAAGTCTAATTGCCTTCACCGCTCTTCTAGCTTGTAGACTAATACTACTAAAATAGAAAGATAAACAACCTCCAACAGTCAAATCCTGGTTTCTGGATCATTTACATCATTTAACATTGGAAAAAAATCAGATATTCTATAAGAGGATGTGCCAATAAGTTTTTCAGTACCTGACAACCTGTTACCTGTTCTAAATCACATAAAAAAGGTAGATCCCTCACTTATTCCACAGTAGTCTTATTAATACAAGTCTGTGACTAATATCTGTGTTCCTTATTTATTTATTATTCTTATTGTCAATTTTCCTTTTTTTTTTGTGCAACAGGGTGGGAATGTTCATGGGTTTGGGTTTAAAAACAAACAAACAAAAAAAAACAATGACAGCATTATATTTTTTTGTGACTCGATATGTAATAAAAACACTTGGGAAAAAAAAAAAACCAAAAACTTACAAATACAAATATATGGTGAGTTGACAATCACAATCCATAAAAGACATGACAAACTGAAGCTGAAACTGAAGCACTGTGGTTCTGTTTATCTGTCAAATGTTCATTGTGGTCGGTTTCAGATGCTGCAGCTCTTTCATAAGTCATTGTTTGAGTTCTTGTTTGTTCAGTATTAATTGTCAGCCTTGTAAATCCAAGCTGGACTGACTGTACATATCCTGACCAAGGAAAATAAAACTCTCCCTTTGTGCAGTAATCTACACCTGGCATTTCTGCCTCCGTCCATAATAATATACATTATATAGACTAAATGTCGTCTAGTATAGGATACTATTACATGATCAAAAACAAATTAATTTTAGCAAAAAAAAAATGTGTGGCGCCACCAGAAATTTGTGATGTTAAAATGGGGTCACAAGCCTAAAAATGTTGGGAACCACTGATCTAAGGTCTAAAGGCATTTTAATGCTTTTAGAGACTACTTTGGCGTTTTCTTCTTGTTTTCTACTTTTTGAATCCCTTTTCAAAGAGTCCTAGAAGCATTTCTTCCAGTGAATTTTTTTTTTTTGTTTTTTGTTTACACACTACTTTGGAGATACTCTCTGTGCTTGCTGTTGCTTCTTTTTACTATAATACACTGAACAAAAATATAAACGCACCACTTTTGTTTTTGCTCCCATTTTTCATGAGCTGAACTCAAAGATCTAAAACTTTTTCTGTGTACACAAAAGGCCTATTTCTCTCAAATATAGTTCATAAATTTGTCTAAATCTGTGTTAGTGAGCACTTCTCCTTTGTCCTTTGCTGAGATAATCCATCCACCTCACAGGTGTGGCATATCAAGATGCTGATTAGACAGCAGGATTATTGCACAGGTGTGATTTAGGCTGGCCACAGTAAAAGGCCACTCTAAAATGTGCAGTTTTTACTGTATTGGGTGGTCCAGGGGGGTCAGAAAACCAGTCAGTATTTGGTGTGACCACCATTTTCCTTGCACAGTCAAAACTTGTGACATCTGTGGTATTGTGCTGTGTGATAAAACTGCACATTTTAGAGTGGCCTTTTATTGTGGCCAGCCTAAGGCACACCTGTGCAAAAATCATGCTGTCTAATCAGCATCTTGATATGCCACACCTGTGAGGTGGATGGATTATCTCAGCAAAGAAGAAGTGTTCACTAACACAAATTTAGACAGATTTGTGAACAATATTTGAGAGAAATAAACCTTGTGTGTACACAGAAAAAGTTTTAGATCTTTGAGTTCAGCTCATGAAAAATGGGAGCAAAACAAAAGTGGTGCGTTTATATTTTTGTTCAGTGTAGTAATATACTATACTATACTATATACTATACTATAATATACATTATATAGAATAAATGTTGTCTAAAATTAACGTTTATTTGCAACATAGTGTAGCAAACTATTACAAAACAAATACATTTTAGCAAAAAAAAGTCTCTGTTTTGAATGTCTGGGATCTCCAGAAATTTGTGATGTTAAAATGTGGTTACGAGCCAAAAAAGGTTGGGAACCACTGGTGTAAATGCTCCCATAGCTCCATGTCTCTGTACAGTAGAGGCTGCAGGGATAGCTTAGCTTAGCATAAAACTTCTAGCTTCTTGCAAATTGCTAAAGCAGACACTTTTACAACACTGTATTGACCACTGAGGCTTTGATGTAATATCCCTGTCTGCACTTTATATTTGCACCAGTTATCCCTTCATGCATGTTCACATAAACTCAAGCAACCCCAACAGAGACAATTACTCTAATCAAAACCTCTGTAACCTTTTTTTTAATTATAATTGTCGACTTCCTTTAGTGAGGAGTGAGCTTACTGATTATTGGAGCTCCTGAATCCAATTAACCGCTAGCAGCTGTTCAGGGTTTAGGCCCTGGTGCCTTGATTGCAGCCGGCGAAAGGACTTGAAAAGCAGAGACACCCTGTGGCTTTAGAAAAGGTTCTAACAAAGGTAATTGAATGAAGCCGAAGGGTTGTCTGGGCGGTTTCACTCGTTTGAAAGGCCAATTTTATCAGGGGCAGACAGAGTCTTAAGTATTTATTCTATTTGAGTCAAATATTTTCAAAGGAAAGCGGTTTAATGTATTTCTGCCATGCAAACACATTTAATTTAAGGGGAGCTGCTGACATCCCGAGTTGTAATTTTATGCAAAAAGCTAAGTTTTGAGTATGAAATATTCCTAGTTTATATGAAGCAAACCCATCAACTATTTAGGGCATGAAAGTTGGAGAACATTCCACTGCTCCCTGCACATGAGCCAACTGAGAACACAATCCACACACTGTGTTGAAAGACACAAAAAAACATATTCCAACTGAAAAAAGTGGATAAAGACTAGGGGTGTGTATTAGCAAGAATCTGGCCATATGATACAAATCACAATACTAGGATCACGAGACAATATATCACAATATATCATGATACTGTTAAAAAGGCAATTTTTGTTTTTTTTTCCTTTTTTTAAATGATTATTTCCTCAAAGAATCGAATTACACAAGAAATATGCAAAAATCCGAAAGACATTTTTTTTTTTTTTTTTTATTAGAACAGGATCTAATGCTATATCACTAAATTTTCCTGAGTTCAAACTTAAATTATGTTTTACAGACATTACAGTTTAAGATCCTGTTCAAATGTTTATATTCTATTAATTCATAACTAACATCATACTATTATTTTTGTGCAATCCCAACAAAGGAACTAACACTATTTAATAAACGAGTGTTAAAAAATAAAGAAAATATAAACAAAAAAACAAAAAAATGAACCTCCACGATATCTGAATTTGAATAAATGCCTAAAAATATCGATACAGTACTTTTTAATATCGATATAGTATTGTAAAATGAAATATTGCGATATATTGCAGAACCGATATTTTCTTACACCCCTAATAAAGACAGAACAATGAGATGATATGAACAGTTATAAGTTTTTACATTTTGCTTCAAATGTGTTTTTGCATCTTGTGACATAATTATTGACTTATTTTGATCTGGTATCTTAACTGTTTTGCATCATTTCATCAGGTATACAGGGTGGGGAAGCAAAATTTACAACATTTTGAGGCAGGGATTGAAAGACAGTGTATGACCAATTAGTTTATTGAAAGTCATGAGAATTTATTTGCCACAAGAAAATTGACATAATAGAAACTGTTTTTATTCTATGTGTCCTCCTTCTTTCTCAATAACTGCCTTCACACGCTTCCTGAAACTTGCGCAAGTGTTCCTCAAATATTGGGGTGACAACTTCTCCCATTCTTCTTTAATAGTATCTTCCAGACTTTCTGGTAATAGTTTTGCTCATAGTCATTCTCTTCTTTCCATTATAAACAGTCTTTACGGACACTCCAACTATTTTTGAAATCTCCTTTGGTGTGACGAGTGCATTCAGCAAATCACACACTCTTTGACGTTTGCTTTCCTGATTACTCATATGGACAAAAGTTTCTGAAAAGGTATGGATAATAATGCTAGGTATGATTATGACAATATATGTTTGGTTTCAAAACAATTGACGTAGTGCCTGCTGAGAAAAAACAACTAAATGTTCATTGTAAATTTTGCTTCCCCACCCTGTATATTTACCTATGTTTTGTTTTTGATTTGTTCTTCCTAGATATGTAGTTTTGCACTTGGTTTTGTTTTCATTTTATATTCTCTGGATGCATTTTGTTTGGTTTGTCTGACTTTATACAGTATGACTTTATAGCTAGTTGGGTATCGCTAACCATTAAGGCTGTAATTATTTAGAAGGGGGCAGGAAATATAAGCTTTTCTTCATCCTGCTTCTTTTTCGAGCATGGGTGTGTACATGTTTGTTCACCCGATGATTATTGAATGTCTGCTGATGAAATGCACAACCATGAATGAAATAAATGAAATGAAATACTGGGAGTCTGTTTACATGACCATAAAAATCTGATAACTGTTAATAATCAGGTAATTGTAATAATCACATCTAATACATTTACATCCACTTCAGAAATGACACTCCAGTCCTTGATTGGATTTGTTTCCGAGCATGAACGTACATAGTGATGGTAGACTCATGTTTGATTACGTAACTTCCATTTTCTATGATTTTAATTTCTAGTTTTTACACATGCACAGATAAGAACAAAATAAATCACATTAGCAGGTTTACATGCAGGAAGATATCAAAGTATTGGGGACAAATCCAGGTGCGTTTCATCCAAATTCTCATAATCAGATTACTGCTGTTATCTGATCAAACAGATCCGATTATGCTGTTTAAATGAACAGTCGAATAATCTGATAATTCAAATAATGATTATTTCACTAATCGAAATGCTGACTGTTTTAAATGCAATAGATGCTCTGTATATATTTCCAATTTTCATACTTTATTTTTATGTGTTTTATCAACAGACAATACAACACAGAAACAAGAGGTTACTGGTTGAACACAAAATATTTAAATGACAGACAGTAGTAATTATGCATTGTTTTGTTTATAGTCCAGCCATTTTTTCTAGTGTTTTAAGAAGATATGTTCCTTGAGCCGTAGGTAATAAGAAAATCTTTCCACAGAGTAGATTTCCTCTAGCTGCTTTCCAATTTTTTGTTGCATCAGGACATACAGGGGTTGGACAAAATAATGGAAACACCTTAAAAAATCAACAAAATATAATTTAATATGGTGTAGGTCCGTCTTTTGCGGCAATTCTCCGAGGTATTGATTCATACAACTTGTGAATTGTTTCCAAAGGAATTTTAAGCCATTCTTCAGTTAGAATACCCTCCAACTGTTTTAGAGACGATGGCAGTGGAAATCGACATCTTACTTGAATCTCTAAAACTGACCATAAATGCTCAATAATGTTGAGGTCTGGGGACTGTGCCGGCCATACGAGATGCTCAACTTCATTAGAATGTTCCTCATGCCATTCTTTAACAATTCTAGCTGTATGGATTGGGGCATTATCATCTTGAGGTGAAGGTGTTTCCATTATTTTGTCCAACCCCTGTATTAAGCTTGTACACTAGGTCCAAGTCTGAGGAAAATAGTTAATTGGAGATAAAACGCTCAATAACAAGTCTGAACTATCCCCATATCAGTGTGTAATGGGAGAGAAACTGCAACCGACAGTGAGTCCATTTACATGACCATAAAAATCAGATGACTGGGAGTAATCGAATAATTGTAATAATGAGATCTAGCATGATTCATCAGAAATGTGATAGTCAAAAAAAACCTGGTATGGATGTTTCAGTCCATTATTGGATTTTTGTATCTACGTATGCAGTGACGGTGGACTCCTTCTTCCTGTCACGTTTGACTACCACTTCCATTTTATATGATTTCATTGTTTTTATATATGTGCACATGTAAAAGAACAAATAAATCTGATTAACAGGCGCAGGAAGATGTCGGGGTATTGGGGAGAAATCCAAGTGTGTTAATTCGATTATTCTCACAATCAGATTACTGCTGTTATCTGATAAAACGCATCTGATTATGCCGTTTATATGATCACTTGAATAATGTGATAACTCCTGAAATTGGATAATGATTGGAGTATTCATGTGCATATAAACGGGCCCAGAGAATCATCACCGTCACATTCTGCGATCTTCTGCAGACATTTAAACTGATTTCTCTGGTCGTCAAATCTATTTTTATCCTTAAAATAAAGCTATCTGAGGAAAAAAGGTGCTGATGAATTTCACTGTAGTTGACTAAAACAGCAGAAACATAACATCGGCCATTAACACCTTAGTGCTTTTGGGTAGATTTAGTTTTTTCTGGACTGTTGGAGGAAAAGGAAACTCAGTGAATGCAGCTGTGAATGAACAGACATTACCATTTGTTTTATTCCTGTTTACAGCCTATGACCACTACCAGGTTTTATTTAAGACCATATCCAACAGGACATTAACTTGTCACAAGTCATTTGTGTAAATGGGGAAACATTTATGGGCAGTGGAGTGAAATTCTGGCACTTGATAATAAAACAAATAGACTTTTATGGGAGCAGACATTTAGCTTTGTAAAAGAAGGCAAATCACATGTATTAACCCTTGAAGAATTCCAAATGTTTTTTTCTCTACATCTAACTTTTCCAGTGCAATTAATCCCCATCTCCTAATATTATCCACTGCATTTTGCATTTTCAGTGAAAATCTGGTATTTTTCTTTATTAAGATTAAGATCATTAAGATTAAGATAAAGATTATTAAGATCTTTATTATGATTATGACATCAATATATGTTTGGTTTCAAAACAATTGACGTAGTGCCTGCTGAGAAAAAACAACTAAATGTTCATTGTAAATTTTGCTTCCCCACCCTGTACATAATATGATCTTCTGTGCCTCGTTTACTTCTGCAACAAAAACTACCATCAGTTTAAAGATGGAGTCGGCAAATGTGGACAGTGACTGCCTCCCAACAAAACATTGACTCTAACTTAAACTTTCCACAAACCTATAATATTCCTTATGAAGTGTGAATTTTTCATATTAAATCTGAAATTGATTAAAACACTTGACGAGAGCCGCGTCAACATTCATCTTCTCTGACTTTTCGTTCCGAGATTATGTTGGTAATGAACTCTGTAAGCAGCCTCATTGATTAGTATACAACAAATTATTTACACATGATAATTATAATGATCCTGTTGACAGCTTTTTGATCCATATAAGCAATTCATCCCTGTAACTGTGATCAATATGAGAAGCTTCCCTCGTAATGAGTATTCTAGAGGTCGTGCAGCCTCAGATTTAATACGGAAAAGGCAAATCCACAGTGAATCCCAGCAGAACTGTTCCACCCTAAACCAGCAGGTCTGCAGCATGTAACAGCTGACTGAAGGTGTGCAGAGGTGTGGCCACTACAGGCATATTCATAGCGCCCTATTTATCTATTCACTGTCATCGTTGCTGCCGGTGACAGTTGTTGCTATGGATACTACTCAACGCTGTAATCCTTACATATGCCATTTAATTACATGTTCTATGTACTGACTAGAATAATCATAGGTGGTATATCTATATGTCCTTACGTTGGCTGTGAAGTGAAAATTGTGGAGAGAGAATGATCTCACAATGGTCACGAATGTGTTTGACTTGATTCGCAACTGAAAAATGAGATTAAGAGAAGTGTACAATAAATAGAGTGCAAATCCATGTTCCACTCAAGCAGACTGAACACATACAAAACAGTTGTACAAAGGCACACATGAAGAACTGAATGAACAGGGACGTGCACAGGATTATAGAGGGGCAGGGGCTCAAAGTAACAAAAGGGCAGTATGTGTGCGCCAAATTTTTTTCAGGCCTTAATAACACAATATGTGGCTTAATGTAAAATTAATAAAGTAGCCATAGATAACAATAACAACATAGCTGTGTATATTGTGTAGCTGTGAGTGATGCAATTGCTGTTTCTCTTGTGTCATCAAATTATTGTCAAAATGTATCATAATACTGAGGTTTGGAGGACACGCGATTCAGCTGCAGTTCTAAAAAGCAATAAAACATTGGCTTTTTATCAGGCTATATATTGTTGAAGATAAAGATTGTAACACATGAACATTCAACTGTAAAACGTTGACAAAAATATAGAAATAAATACTAGAAAAACAGTCCTGTTTAGTCTGTAGTTCAGCCTGCATGCCTACAGGACTGCAGTCAACATGTTGATCTCAATGATTTGTTGATATAGCATAGCTAACATAGTCTGAGACCTGAGATGAGCTACACAATAAACTACAACAATTTCCCGACTCCCCAAAACCGAGTCATAACTTCCAAACTGGTAAGCTAAGGCTAATATGATATTTTTCCCAAGGTGCACATTAACGCAGCTTTCATTAAAAAAAAAAAAAAAAAAAATAGTCCATGCTACACATTAAACAGTCCTACTGTGACTGCTGTTTGAGTTTCCTGTTCCTACTGGAGAAACAGTCACAGCAGCAGAGGCACAATAAACTCAATATCTGGAAACAAATGTAAATTGTCAGTAAAATCAAGTGGAGTGAATGATTCCTCCTGTTTCCAATTCAATACATTCAAGTAATTTTAGAGAGGGGGGGGCTTGAGGCCACAAAGGTTGAAGTCAATCCACTGTCCCGTCTCATCTGTGCAGGAACTACACAGTGGAGATGTGACCGCGGCTTGTACCTCTCTCTTTCTGTCTGCATGTGCGCGTGCAGCATAGGGAAGCCCCGCCCCTCAGTCAGAGACAGCGGAAAGAGAAGCGTCATCAGACTCAACACACGTATGCGCTATAACAAGGAAATGCGTACGGTAGATAACCGTAGCGTTTTTATACAGCTGTTTTCTTTTAAAAGTGAAAAGGGCACTTTTTCTACCATGCAAAAAGGGCAGGGGCTCAAGCCCCCTTTGGGCCCTATGTATGCACGTGCCTGTGAATGAATATCAAGGTTATTATTGTTAACGGAAACTAACGAAATGACGAAAACTAGCATTGAAAAAACATTTTTGTTAACTGAAATAAATAAAAACTGTAATTCAAAGAAAAAAACGATAACTGAAACTGTATTGTGTGCTTACAAAACTAAAATATAAAAATTATGGATACAGTTCCCTTCGTTTTCATCTTTGTCAACGTCGGATTGATACGAAAGCAATTTATTTATTACTCTAGTAATTTTAGCTAGCGGCACCATAGGACACTTAACGGTCCGTCAGTTCTCATCACTTGTGGTTTAGAGTCGTCTTCTGGTCCCCACTCTACCTGGAAACACGGAGATTAAAGTTGGGAGAAAGCAGCAGAGTCCTGTCTGGGATTTATTTGAATACAACAGCGAAGAAGATAAAAGATGTTGAAAAAAACCTAAAATTAATACTAAAACTAAACTAAAACCAAGCATTTAGAAAAAAATGAAAACTAATAAAAAAAATAGCAAACCTGCTCTAAAAACGAATTAAAACTAACTGAATTAGTCCAAACTAAATAAAACTAAACTATAATGAAAAATCCAAAACTATTCTAACCTTGATGAATATTTATACTTGTCATATCTGTAACCCTCACAGATCTACTGCCTATAAATTATAAACCAATTCACTGATTTGGCCATTAAGTACGCACCGATAACAGTGGTAGGTGCAAATTGCTAAAATTAGAGATAGGAAGTGCCGGTAAGCTACAGGGCCATTGGTCCTATTTTTAGCTTACCAGCTGACAGGCCGTAAACTATTGTCGTCATGCGGCATCCGTCAGCATCGGCGTCGTCCGTTACAAAAATTTCAATCATCTTCTTCTCCGAAACTACAATTCCGATTGACTTCAAACTTGGTATACAGTTTCTTTATGATGATGTCAACAAAAGTTAGCAAAATTATTTGGATCTGGATCTGATTCTGGATTTGGTGCCACTTTGAAAAATTTCCCCATTATAAGAGATAGGAAGTGGATGGATGCAATAACTCAGTAAATATAAATGATATCCAGTGTAAATTTCTACAGTTCAACCCTGATGGGGAGATGACCAAAACATAATGTCCACATGCTGATCAGGATCTGCTTCTGGATCCGGGAACTTACGGAAAATTTAACATGGGCTCTTAAGGGGAAAAAATTTCAATCGTCTTTTTTCTCCCAAACTCCAGTTCTGATTGACTTCAAACTTGGTATACAGCTTCTGTATGATGATGTCAACACAAGGTATTGCAATTATTTTGATCCGGATCTGATTCTGGATTTGGTGCGACTTTGAAAAATTTTCCCATTATAACAGATAGGAAGTGGATTGATCCAATAAATCAGCAAGTATCAATGATATCAAGTTGGAATTTGAATTTTTTACAGATCTGATTGGAATATGACCAAAACATGGGCTATTTCTGTAATATAGTAAACACACAGAACTGGGTGATAATAAATGGCATCTGGATACATTTCCCAAAGCTTTTAATTTGGCGGGTTAGCTACAGGGCCATTGGTCCTATTTTTTTTTTGTTGTTTTAAACTTTGTTTTTACCGAGTTTTGACTGCATAACTGCTTTTTGGAGTTCAACCAGGTGTCAAAAAGCAATTGGACTGATTTATAAAAAAAAAAAAAAAAAATAGCCCCAAAACAAAAACTACTGGGCCCAAAATCAAATACTCAGTCTGTTCCAGTTCACAGTTCATGTTCAACATCCTAAATCTCTTACTGATGTACATTCTGAGTGCCTTATTTCGTAAAAACCTGTCAAACTTCAGTTCGTCTTTGTCTTATTCTGTTATTCCACCTTGTTTTGAGCCTAAAACACACAGTAAAACAAAACCACTGAAGAAAAGGAACATAAGCACATACTGACAGCAGCACCTTTACCTGGAATCATGACTCTGGGGTTCAAGGGTTAATCTGTGAGAGAACAGCTTTTAGGGTTGAGTTTTGGGGTTGCTTTAGGCCTGCTAAAGCCTCTGTTTCTAATGGTGAAGACATAAAAAGAAGTCTGCACTCTAATGGTGTCCATAAATTAGCTCTTATACATATTTAACTAGAAACTCTGACACAAATGCAAACCCTCTCTCCATCATCCAGGTCAGATCTTCTGAGTGGAGATACTTCCATCTAAAGGCAGAACGCTCGCCAAAAATGTCATTAGGAACAAAACTTGGTATTTTTGTGATGTGACCATGTGACCAATGTATGAATGAGTGTGTAGAGCAGGGGTTTCAAACATGCAACCCAGTGGATGAATTTGTGAAATGCAAAAATTACACTTAATATATTAATCATTTTAGTTTAGATTCCACATACAGACCAATTTAATCTCATGTGGGTCAGATCAGTAAGATACTATCATAATAACCTATAAATACTCACAATTCCAAATTTTTCTCTTTGTAAATGTAAATATTTTCATGTCATTTTACTGTATTTACACTAAAACTAACTAATAACCATTTGTGTGTATTATTATTTTTTGCTTCCTTGAATTTTCATTTCTATATTATGGTGTGCAAAGAAGTCAATTAGTAGCAATCAGGAAGCTTCCATATTCAAAATAAATCAATAAAAAAAAAAATAATAATAATTTTACAATAACGTGAGTAACCTGAACAAATATGAACGTTTTCAAATGTCTGAAGTGCAAGTTTTCCCATATTCTGCCTGTTATTAAATGTTTTGTGTATTTGTAGATCCACTGTGATCTATAAGTTGTAATTTATAAATGATAAACTGAAACATAATGCTGCTAAAATTGCACTTATTTTTCTTAAGAAATTTCAGTTTGTTCATGTTATTCAAATTGTTTTAAAGGATTGTTGGTAGATGTAAACATCGCATAATTTTACTTTTTTCGCTCTAAAACATAGAGGAAAGTTTGGAAGCTGACATTATATTGGCTAAAATTTGCTTAGAGCTCTTATTTATGTCTTTGTGCATAAGAAATCAATCTAAGTGAATCCCCAAAGGAACTGTGTGTTGGTAAATGCAAGTTATGCAAATTTACAAGATTTCAGTTCAGTTGCAACATGTTGATGGTCATATGAACTATGTTTTCAGCTCAAAAATGTCACATTTCATCACAATTAATGCTATATTTTCATGTCACAAATGGCCAAGTTATATTTTAACTGAATTTACCTGAAAAACAAATATTCTGTTCTTTTAGATTCCCTGATGTTTCTTTCAAGAGTCTATCCTACATACCACATGTTTTATTTTTACAGGTTCAATCTGGAGTATGGTGCTGATCCATCCTGCTTCTGTTACGCCAATACATACATTAAGAATGTCACATGTCACTTTTCAAATCAACAGTTTTCTAATAATAAGCATTTTTATAAAGAAATAACAATTCTATATTGTTATTTCCTCTTTAGTATGATGATAAACTATACAATAAATAATTCTGATCCTAGTTTTTGCACAGGGATCATTTGTGGAAACGGTGACATGGCTGCCGAGCATCAGTATGATGGAATCTGGAACAACCATGTCACATCCGTCCACTGACACATTTAGTGTTTTTGTGTCAGCTGTTATTGTTTTAGATAATAATAATAATAATAATAATAATAATAATAATAATAATGGATTGGATTTATATAGCGCCTTTCTAGACACCCAAAGCGCTTTACATTATTGACCCATTATTCATTCGCTCTCACATTCTCCCTCTGGTGGTGGTAAACTACATCTGTAGCCACAGCTGCCCTGGGGCAGACTGACAGAAGCGTGGCTGCCATTTTGCGCCTACGGCCCCTCTGACCTCCACCAAACATTCATACACCAGTGTGGGTGGCACTGGAGGCAAGGAGGGTGAAGTGTCTCGCCCAAGGACACAATGGACTGACTAGGACAGAGCGGGATTCGAACCGCTAACCCTTCAGTTATTGGACGACCCGCTCTACCAACTGAGCCACGACCGCCCTAGATCCACAATACTAACATTTGTGAATAAGAGGAGAATTAGCAATAGTAAGTCTATAAGTTTATTCCTAATAAAGTACTGGTACTGACCAGAGCATCATGGGTAATGTCACTTCCGTCCACCACAAAAGTTTTCACATACATGTGCTATTCAAAATCCAATATTTCTGAAAATAGAGCTTCCACTGTCAAATAATATCAGTAGTCTGTGCACAAATGGATTAGCATTATTTCAACACAGTTCTATGCATTTTTACAACTTTTTTTTTTGACAAAATGGCCACTCATTTGACCCCCTAAGTAAATTTTAGCCGTTATATATTATTTTGTTATTATTTCAATGGTCCGGCACACCTCAGATCAAAATTGGTTTAATGTGGCCCCTGAAATGAGTTCGTAAGCATCAAGGACAGAGTCTGGTGGCAACAAAAGAATTCCAACCATCCTTTCTCTTCTTGGAGTAAAGGCAAACAAAAGGGAAGGCTGAAGTCACAGAGGACATGGTAGTCTCTCAGACTCTTGCCCTCTTTAAGTGTCTTACCTCAGCAGACACTCGCAGAGATGCTTTTAGTTGACTTTTCAAAACGCTGCCTCACAAAGAAGAGGTAAGCGCCATCTGTCCGACTTTACACCCTGCTATTACCGAGCAGCGAGAGGAAGAAAACCTCTCCTAATGGATGAGAACGCTTTTGTCCACCAGTGTCAGATGTCTGCACATCATTCCTTTACTGTAGTCATGAAATCCACGGTAACGACGCAAGAACAAGCCCTCATCAAAAGAATACATATGAATGGATGGATGTGTTATCATCCATGGCCTTTGTGCATCAAGTCTGTATTTTTTGTATGTATTTTCTTCTTCTGTTGTTGCAAAAATGTCCAATATGAGACTAATTAGAGTAATCAAGCACCGGGGGTTATTTTCCGAGCCTCACTACACAAGTTTAATATGTTACCACGCACCATTTTCATGCAACCCTAAGCTGGTGTTACATTTAGGCTAAGGACAATATCTGCAGTACTGTGCAAAAGTGTGAGTTCACCTTTAGCTTAGTTGTTTTTACAGGGTTAAAATGAGCGTATATATTCATTCCTTAGTCTCTTTTCTTCAGATATAACAAGAAAATACAGGAAATATGAGCACAGCCTTAAAAGACACACTATGACATGAACTAAATGGGTTCTAAAGGTTAAAGTCACTATTTAATGTGACCTCTGATCCCATGACAAGAAGCAGCACAGTCAATTAGAAACATCTGAGGTGCTGGATGAAACCTGGTATAAAACACTAGAAAATTAATGTGATAAATGTCAGTCTGAACAAAAGGGTTAAAGACATGTTAAGAGAGAAGGGAAACCATACTAAATATGACCACTTCGGTTTATAGAAGCTGTTTTTACCCTGAAACGTTTGTTTTTACTGCTGTACATACTTCACATATATCCAGATTGGATCTTAATACAGAGATTGAGAAATGCATTGTGGTCATTAAAACTTTATTAAACTAACAGACCTAATGTTAGCTGAGAACATTTGCACAGGACTGTATGTTAGACTTCATCTGTGTTCAACGTGTGGTTAAAACACTAACGAGACTAAAACGGTTTAAAAATAGGACCAAGAATCCTGTAATCCATTGATATTGATATTTGAAGACATTAACTGACATTTGAGTGACCTTCCAAGGTCGCTCAAGGTCAAAGGTCATGGCACCAAATGAAAGCCCATATGTGACTTCTTATCTATTGCCAATAGTACTTATATCAATATCTTCAACTGTTTTGAAGTTATAGCACTCTGACATTTCCCCCATTATAAACCAGTGAGGATTTTTTAACATTTCAAAAATTCATAATAAATTCAAAAATCATTTTTTCCCGAATCTTTGTACAAACTTGGCAAACCTTGCCCCAAGGAACCTCTGCTATGAATTTCAATAGATTCTGGCAGATGGTTTTGGAAAAGAAGTTTCTAAAAGTCTGGACATAGATGACCTTGGGTTTGACCTTTTAAGGTAACACAAGGTCAAAGGTCATGGCACCAAATGAAAGCCCAGAAGTGACTTCCTATCTATATATAATAATAGTAATTACATCAATATCTTCAACTGTTTTCAACTTACAGCATTTTGAATTTTTTCCCATTATAAACCAATGGGGATTTTTCACATTTCAAACATTCAATAAAAAAAATTCAAAAATCAAAATTTCCCAATTCTTTGAACAAACTTGGTAGGCCATACCCTAAAGATGTTCCACAACAAATACCCAGTCATTCAGAGTGATGGTTTCAGAGAAGATGATTCTTGAAAAACTGTTTCCAGATGGACAACACCTGATACCAATAGTCCATCGGACAAAATGACTCCAATACGACCCTAACACTGGTGTTCTCAATAACCTCGTGGATGTTAAGAGGTTAATTAATCCAGATTATGATGTTAGAGAAATGCATGCTAGCTGATAAGTCTTACAACTGAATCTACTGATACAAGAAACATCCTCAGTACATTACAACACACTGTACACAAATGATCATGGTCCATAGTTTTCCTTTCATACATCTGTTTATCGCACCTTTCAGACAGAGCTGATAGTATTTGTTTGTGGAGGATGAGTGGGAGATCCCAGTAGATCCGGTTGTGCGTAACAGCTGAGCAGTATCATCACCCTGGTCCTGCATCCACAGTGTTTAGACCTTCCTTTGTATTATTTCACTAAAATGATGGAATAATATAAAGTGCTTGCAGTGGTCAACAACTCTCCCAGGGCTTTTGACAAAAAAAAATGTTGAAAAATGAAACTTTTCAGATTTTAAACTTGAGAAATTGCAAAATTTTCAGTTACTGTGCAAATGGAATAAGCGCAATAGAAAACTGTACATATTTGATACATACAGTCCAATTTACCACCAATGATAATTTAGATTTTGTTAGTGGTGACTTTCAGATATAAATTCTCAATAAAAATTTCTGAATGCTGAGAAAAACAAATATATAATAAAAAATTAAATACATTTTTTGCATCGCCCTGTAAAAATCCTTAGGTTGTTTCAAAGTTCAACTGAACTGTTTAGGTTTTTTTTTTGTTTGGTTTGTTTTTTTAAACAATCTAAAGATGAACCAGGACAAATGAGAATTAACACCGATGACCTGCAACAGTATTTTTCCTTCCTGAGTTTGGCTGTAGTTGTAATACCAGTAGAGCGCTCCAGAGATGAGGTCTTTCTGGAGGCTAATGGAGAAGTTAGCATCATAGCAATTCCCTTGACTAACACGCAATGAGATTTTCCTGGGTTTTTTTTTAATAATTGAAGAAAATTAACTTTATGGCAGACGATTTAACATTTACATGTTTTATTCAGCACGATAATCTTCACAAATGATTGAAGTGTAAATGCACTTTGCAGAAATAAACAGTATTTAGACTGTATGAACTGCGCTATATTCCCTTGACTTTGACATCACCACTGTCCACAATGTACTTTCATTTTACACTCTTACGTCTACTACAGCAGTGGTTCTCAACCGGGGGTGGGTGGGCATGGACACTCTCCCGGGGGGCGCTAGCACATTGGGGGGGTTGCGAGTGACATCTCATCGTTGTGCGGGTGTGTTAGCGACAACTGTTGTACATCACAACATTACAAGTCACTGGGCACATACTCCCCCCTTACTCACGAACCTCAATCCGATCTGGGCATATCATCTGGCGTATCAACCTCCCCCCAACTCATCTATCGCAAATTTGTTTTTTTTTTGGGGGGGGGGGGGCAGGTAGTCAATGATACAGTGAGGAGAGCTCATTTTCATACAGCTTTATCTACAGAGCTATATAACCCACCACATCCTCCACATACAGGTCGCATTACATCGCATTACTTGTAGAATTATGCACCCCTCCCCATCCCACAAATTTTTGTTCAGGTATGGGGGGGGCGCCAATAGGCTCATGATGCCATTAGTGGGGCTCGGTTCAAAAAAGGTTGAGAAACCCTGAGAAACCTTTACTCTTCTAACGGAATGCAATAAGTTGCAAGAGTGTGACACAACAAAGCTGTAAAGGTGAACTAGAGACTAGAAGATGATTTCAGGTTTGATTCCACAACATTCAATGTCCCTCAACTGCCTCATTAAGTGATTTAGTAGCAACCACCTTTCTTCTGTGTAAAAGGTTCAAAATTCACAAACATTTTGTTTTTAAATGTCGTGAAACAAAATGTGAACTTGTCCAAATCTTAGTGAAGTTGATTATAACTGACTGTAAAGACTAATTTCTGCTGTTCTTTACACTGACGCATTACAATTCATCCAGTATTTTTACACATTCAGCAGGTACAGTGGAACATTTGAACTCACGACCCATTTACCTGGACCGACATTTATTCTTTACTGACTCAGCTACTACCAGTTTAAGCAGGCTGTGGCCAGTGTCCTCATTCGCAGACAACAGCTGCTTTCTGTATCTAAAAACTATACTAGAATTCTATATTTGCCAGTATATGGAGGCCTATAGGAACTGTATTTAGTCTCAGCTGTGGAAGACTTGCATATCCAGATATATTATTGTGATGCTTTTATGCTCATGGAGCTTGGGGGGAAAAAAAAGGAAAACTGGATTGGACTTCACTGAACAAACAAACAGTAATAATGATAATGCAAATAGGGGCTTCTGCCAAACTGTGATCATCCAAATGAACTGAGTCTCCACTGAATATCATTTGATCTGTTTGGAATCTTATTGCCTCTATATTGTGTTTCAGCACCTCATCATTAAGGTAATGCATGGTGGTTATGAAATGTTGACGTGTTGGGATAATTCTCTGGAGTAATTAACTTTTCTTTTTAACTAGTGTCTACAATGAGGACATGTATTACTTTTTCCTGCTCATTGAGCATTCTGAATAAACACAGTCTGTCCTCTCAGGGGAGCCAGGTTTGTCTGTGCCAGCGTTTTTCGCTGGCAAAGCTGTGTTCACTGTTCACCGAATCCACCTCTCCCTCCTGTTTCTAGATGTATCGGTGAGTCTGCTGTCCCTGCTGGTGACCACCTGTGGTCTGGCGCTTTTCAGCGTCTCCCTCTTCGTGTCATGGAAGCTGTGCTGGGTGCCGCTGAGCGGCCGCTTCCTCCCAGATGTCCTCAAGGGGGCGCACTTCCTGGGAGGAGACCAACAGCCCGTCCTCACGGAGGTAAAGATGAAGACCAGCTAACACCCAAGTACACAGATTCTGAGGAATCCTTAAAGTCTAAAGGCCTGTGCTGCGTAACAACAGAGAAATGTGTTCATTTTCTGAAGGTGACAAGAACAAAGTTAGTTGTGGCCACGACATTTCACACTTTAGAAGAAACTCAAGTGCAGAACTCCTCGTAGGGATCTCCTATTTTCAGCTTTACCTCATGAATTACATTCTTTCCTGTCATTTTATTAAAAAAACACAATGAGATAGTAGTTCCAGGGTTCCTACAGGTTTTGACAAATTAAATTTAAGACTTTTTACGACCTTTTTAAGACTACTTAGAACAAACACTGGCTAAAATTTGTGACATCAAGAATTTAGGAAAATGTATTTATTTACTATTGATCCCCATCGTTACAAGTTGAATTGATTTCTTGCAAAAGGTGCAGCGAGATTCAAACACGTTCCCCTCAGCTCGTGTCAACCAGGTCGAGAATTTCTCCAACCAGGCATTATTAAATTTGCACATTCCCACGGTTACCTTATGCCGCATTTCCACTGCGTGGTATCGGCTCAACTCCACTCGGCTCAGCCTTTTTGCGTTTCCATTAGGAAATAGGACCTGGAATCTGGTACCCAGTACTAGTTTTTTGGTATCAGCTCTGCCGAGGTTCCAAGCGATACTAAACTGTGACGTATAACACTGCAGACCACTGACTGGTCAGACAGTTTTCTCTGTGACCCACCGTTTTACAAAAAACAGATGTGGAAGTTAACAGTAAATATAGCGGTACATTAATCCACATGATAACAGCCCAAAACTACACTATGGTCGGTCGAGGAGATTCGGTCTTTGGTGGCTGACGTAAAAATTCAGACGAGACAACACGCAACGAGCGAGTTTTCAGCAACTCTCTGAACAGACGACACAGAAATAATGCACCGCATCGCTATGATGTCCAGGTACTGTAAAGTCTGTAGTATCCTGTAATGGAAACGGTCTCCAGGAATACTGAGTTGAGCCAAGCCGAGTCGAGCTGGTTCCATGTAGTGGAAAAGCGGCATTAATTAGACAGTCAGCTTTCTCGGGCGACACACACACGACTAATGGCTGCACATGTGTTGGGCTGAAGGTTTTTCACTGAGGGCAGAAAAGTTAGCGATAATTGGTTCCTAATTTTAATATAAATTAATGAGTTGGAACGGAAGGAACTGACTCAACTAACATTACTTTCTTTGCAGCTTGGACATTTCCTAGAAACATTTAAACACAATACAGTGAACCAGTTCATGGCGACATAACTTAAGACCTACCATATCAAATTTAATACATTTTAAAGACTTTTTAAGGTATTAAATGGAGCTTTGTTTCAGACTTTTTAAGACGGCACCAATGAAGATCTGGAGTGGGTCCCTGAGCAACTTCAATGGCAACTCACTGCTTCTAATATATGCTATTGCTAATGCTAGGTATTATGAATAAAATGCAGTGACCGAAATTCTCTACAGAGATAATAAAGCCAGTTAACCTTTAAGCTGTTTAAACAATGTCCACTTCAAATTACCGACCAATCACAATAGTTGTCAGACACCACATGAGAAAAAAGTTCTGCCCAGATGATGTTAAGAATAAGCTGCAAGAAAAGATGAATGCCACTCTTTCTCTGTTGAGAACAAATTTCGCTGTTCTTGCAGAGTATGTAAAACCTTAACTTTACCCCTGTTCTGAATCTTCATCCACCCACTGCATGACTCTGAAAATTACTACACCATCAGAAATAACCTGATAGTGAGGTCAGTGTCAGAATGTCCAAGTGATGTGACACATTAATAGTTCAGGTTCCTCCATATCACAGAGAATCCCAACACCTTTATACAGAACCATATGACACTCTGAGAGGGTTAGTGTCAATGTTCGTGCCGGTTTTACCACCTGAGAAAAGCGTGCCTAAACATCAATATTCATATATTTCTAAGCTATATTTAGAATATTTTCACAGCTTTTTCTTGACGTTATACAGTCCTCTCCAAATCCCTGATATCTCTTAAACCTGACAAAAAGTGCAGCACTTCTGCAGTCTGTGTTGTTGAGTCATTGTGGTTATTTTGGATTGATCGGGGCAGGGGTTTAACCTGATAAACACATTAGCCTGGTATGAGTTGGGTGGTTCAGAATACAGTGATAAAAAGGCTTCAGTGTGACTCACTGGAAAATTAACGGTTTGTCAGAAACTAACTGAAGGACAGATGGAATGAACACTTCTCTAGTACAGTCACCAACATAAATACATACATTTTTCATAAAAATTTCATGATTAAGGTACAACTCTACATCATCTTCTGGGTGGGAAGTCAGTTTCACCTATTAACCCTATAACGCCAAATGTATCATATTTGATACATGAGTTTTGAAGCCCCCTACATGATCAGTGTGATTATTTTTTCTTGAAAAACCTGATGTATACAATTAGATACATGCAATACACGGATAGTCCACCAGGGGGGAGGGATTCATTCACGAGAGGCCTTTCCAGTGACACTACAAGATTAAATTAATGAGGAAGGAGGCAGATCTTTGCCAGTTTTGAAAAGTAATTACCAATTTGTTAGACATGTTTGTGTCATATTATGTTTTTGTTTTTTCAAAAGTAAAAATATTTGGGCATTGAGACCTGATTTATCAAATTTGATACAAAATTGAAATTTATACATGGAAATTGATAAGTGAAAAAAAAAAAAAAGGGGTTGTGCAGAAGGACCAATAAAGGCTCCAGTTTCAAAGAGCTGGAATTTTTTTGTCAATGATTTACTGCTTCAGATTTTACAGGGTTAAATCACTTTTTTTTTTTTGTTTTAACTACATATTTCATGATTTTTATGTATGTTATCACCAGCATCAATGCATTTCATCACAATTGGATCATAAAGTTTCTATTCAGTGTTTAGTATCAATTTAATCATGACGCAACATATTTGAATATGTATGTTTTTAAAGACATACAGGTTTGTTTTCTCTCCCCAGATCCAATCAACATACTAACAAAATGTACTATGTACATCCTTATCTCTGTCTCAACCCAAACTACACCGACTCACCTGGCTCTCCCAGTTCATATCATCAGTTTTCTTGAAAGTATTCATGTGAAAACTTCTATGAAATTCATGGGACATTTCTAAAGCTCTACAATATCTTTCAAATTTTTATGCATCTTCATTGAATATTAACACTTATGGTTTCAAGACAATTCAAGTAGTCCTTCTAGGGTAAAATATATCGTCACATTTGAAATTTACATGATTTACCCCCCAAGAAACTTTCAGATTGCGGGATGAAGGTGTAACTATGACTTGTTAATTTTTCTCCAATGCTGTTATGCTTACATTGTCAGAAACATAATATCAGGGCTCAAAATTAACTTTTTGACCTAGGAGCACTGTGCTCCTAACCCTAAAAAGTTAGGAGCACAGGCTAAAATCTAGGCGCACCACTATTATATAAAAAATTTGGAGAACAAGCAAAACTCTTGGCCATACCAAGTAATATTCCTATATGTATTTAAGCAATGTTAACAACCTAGAATAAAGTATTTGAATAGAGTATGAAAGAAAAAGCTTACACTGACACAGATGCAAAACATTTGTCAATGTGTGGTATGTACTTTAGTTGGTTCTTGGAGAAGAAAGACGAATCTTTTGAAACAGAAGCCATCAAAAAATAATCCGAAATAGAGCGCTTCATCTTCCCTGTTTACACAAACAACGCCCACAGGCTCGCAGAAACTTTTGACGAATCATGTACACGTCTGGATACCGCTTGTTGTTTATTCATTAGCCCCTCGATTCGCTGGTTACGGTCAGCTGATCGTTTAGCAAGTTGATTCGCGCAACATGATCATCTGACTTGCAGGATACATTACGTCATGGGAAAATACTTGGAACAACGCCAGCGCTACTAACCGGTTTGGCGGGAGATTGTTTCAAACGTCGGTGGAGTTATTCGATCCCTTTGTTTATGCCGCCTGCGCACGCGAGGGGGCGGGGACTCAATTTTCCGCTTCAGTCAGCGGGGCGTGGAGCTTGTTTATTTTCAGCTGACGAGTTACTTCTGCAGCCATTATTCTAGGCGCACGTATTAATTTTCGCTCATTTTTTTATTGGCGCACCGTGCGATCGTAATCTCAAAAACAGTCGCACTACCGAAATTCTCAGGCGCATGCGACCGTAATTCAGTCGCAGTCACGAGCCCTGTAATATAGTTATTAACTTTGCTTATATCTGTGTGAACCTTGAATCAATATGTGTTTACAGTTGTGCTCATAAGTTCACATACTCTAGCACAATTTGTGATTCTTTGGCCATTTTTCAGAGAATATAACTGATAATATAAAACCTTTTCTTTCACTCGTGGCTAGTGGTTGGGTGAATTCATTTATTATCAAACAAATGTGTTTGCTCTTATTAAATCACACTGACAACAAAAACTATCCAAATGACCCTGATTCAAAGTTGACATCCCCTAGTTCTTATTCCTCTGTATTGGCCCCTTTAACCCTTTCATGCATAGTGATCACTATAGTGGACAGCTGATCAAAGGTGTTTTTTTAATATATTTATGGATTTGTTGTTTTGTGCATCATCCCATATGCTGCAATTCATATCACTGCTGTAAGTTTGCTGTTCTAGATAAACCTGATCTGCAGTAACAGGTTTGAGTGTAAAAAAAAAAATGCTAACTGTTGGTAGACTGAAATAAACAGTTTTGTTTTGTTGGTTTTTTTAAACAAAAGTTGCTTGGTTTTTTTTTTTTTTTTTTTGCATATTATCTCCATGCAAGTATGTTAAAATGTGAGAAAACATCAGATTAGCAGTGTTAAAAATGTTATTTCATAGTTTTCACATAGTATATCAGTAAATACATGGTTCTTTGCTTCTAAAATTAAAGGCATGATGTCCAGCAGAGTGAACATTTTTGTAATTCCATAAAAAATAGGTTCTTAAAAAAATCATTTGCATTGTTTTTTTTTTTCATGCCTAAAGAGGAATAAAAACACTCCGGAAAAAAATCTTGATTAAGGCTTTCATAATTCATGCATCAAAGGGTTAACATCAATGACAGCTTGATGTCTTGTGGTAGTTGTGGATGAGGCTCTATTTTCTCAGATGGTAAAGCTACCCATTCTTCTTGGCAAAACACCTTCCGTTCCTTTAAGATTTTGAGTTTTCTTGCATGAACTGCATGTTTTAGACCAGGGGTGTCAAACTCATTTTCTTTCAGGGGCCATATTCAGCCCAATTTGATCTGCAGTGGGTTAGACCAATAAAATAATAGCATAATAACCTATAAATAATGACAACTCCACATTTTTTAGTGCAAAAAATAACATAAAATGATGAAACTATTTCTATCCAAAACAAAAAGATGTGAAAACCCTGAAAAAAACTGAAATTTCAGAAGAAAAATAAGTTCAATTTTATCAATATTCTGCCTCAACTTAGGATTTCTACATGTGCATTACAGATCAGAACTACCAAGACACAAAACAGGCAGAATAATGTTAAAATTGCACTTATTTTTCTTTGGACATTCCAGGTTGTTCATATTTGTTCAGGTTATTGACATTTTCTTGTTAAAGGTTATCAGAATTTACTGTTCTTTGCAATTAATCCAAGAGAAAAAAATGGTGTTGCCATTATTTACAGGCATGATGCCATATGTTTTTTTTTTTTTTTTTTTTTTTTTTTTAATTAAACCAAGAAGAAAATTTGGAGTAATTATTTCTAGGTTATTATGCTGTTATTTTCAAGTTTGATGCCCTTGACTGTTAATATCTTCAGGGTAATTTTTGCATTTTGCACTTTGTAAATTCATCTTGCGGGCCAGACTGGAACCTTTGGCGGGCCAGTTTTGGCCCCTGGGCCGCATGTTTGACACCTGTGTTTTAGACCTTCCTAAAGTGGCTCAATGATACTGAGGTCAGGAGACTGAGATGGCCCCTCCTTCAGTTTCACTTTTTTCTGCTGTAGCCAACGACAGGTGGACTTGGCCGTGTGTTTTGGGTCATTGTCATGTTGGAACATCCAAGACTTTCCCATGCACATTCTGTCAGAGTATGTAAACTTATGAGCACAACTGTAATAAAGTTTAATAAAAAAGGCCAACTGAAACTTCTGGATCAGACATACAATGCTACTATCTTGACCTTAAGTCTTTCCACTTATCATCTGTCTGTGGTTATCACTAAAACTGACAGCTCTAATGTGTGTCATACAGGTGGACGGCGAAGAGAGGGAGTACAGCGAAGATGGGTGCATGAAGGACCCCACGGGGCCCCCGACGGCCACGGCGGTCCCAGAGTCAGGCCTAAAGATAAGCCACACATCGCCTGACATCCCACTGGAGACCCAGGCCAAGGTGGAGAAAAACCACCAGGCCCACACTTTAGCCAGAGACAGAGTCCAGAGGCAGATCACTGAGCCTACCTCGTCTGTACGGTTAGTACAAAGCTACTGTCCAAACGCTGGTGTTTACAGGTTAAACTCAGATGGAGAGTCGCAGAGGTCTGTTTTCATACAGATACTGCTGAGGTCTGAAATGTACATAGACCTTGGCAAAATGCATTCAAATTCAGTTATCTGCATTTTCACATTCCATTTCAATACGTATTTCCTCTTTCAGGTCATTTAGTTCAACTATTGTATTTGGATGATGTGAAATGTCTGAATAATAGAGGAGAGAATTTTCCATTTCAGCTCCAGCAGAGGGTCAAAAGTTCACCGTCTTTAAACAGTTTCTGGCAATTGATGACCTGTCTTTAGAACCTGGAGGATAGCTATTTATCATTATTGGAGTCAACCTACAGGGTGGGGAAGCAAAATTTACAATGAACATTTAGTTGTTTTTTCTCAGCAGGCACTACGTCAATTGTTTTGAAACCAAACATATATTGATGTCATAATCATACCTAACACTATTATCCATACCTTTTCAGAAACTTTTGCCCATATGAGTAATCAGGAAAGCAAACATCAAAGAGTGTGTGATTTGCTGAATGCACTCGTCACACCAAAGGAGATTTCAAAAATAGTTGGAGTGTCCATAAAGACTGTTTATAATGGAAAGAAGAGAATGACTATGAGCAAAACTATTACGAGAAAGTCTGGAAGTGGAGGAAGCAACAAAAAACGTACCAAAGCTTTTATTAAAGCTCTCAAATCCAAAATCCTGAAGGATCCAACCAAATCCATGAGAAAAATGGCAATTGAACTTGAGGTAGACAACAAGAGCGTTAGAAATGCAGTAAAATATGATTTGAAGTTAAAATCTTACACAAGAACACCAAAACACTTGTTGACAACAGCAACAAATCCAACTTTAGCAATTTTTGGGAATCATGTTTATGGCCGCCTTCTAGCCCAGATCTAAACCCTCTGGATTCTGCTATTTGGGGCATTTTAGAACATGCTACCAATAGAACATCACACAGCAATGTCGACTTTCTTAAAGATACTATTAAAGAAGAATGGGAGAAGTTGTCGCCCGAATATTTGAGGAACACTTACGCAAGTTTCAGGAAGCGTGTGAAGGCAGTTACTGAGAAAGAAGGAGGACACATAGAATAAAAACATTTTCTATTATGTCAATTTTCTTGTGGTAAATAAATTCTCATGACTTTCAATAAACTAATTGGTCATACACTGTCTTTCAATCCCTGCCTCAAAATATTGTAAATTTTGCTTCCCCACCCTGTATAGCTATGCTTTTAGGCCTCTGTGTGACCCAGTGTCCTTTTCCCAGTATCACAGAAAAGTCTAGAGAAATGTCCCTAGACCTGACAAACTACTGACTTCCACAAGTCTATCTTTTCCATTAGTAGTACACAATATTTAACACAAATACCACAGAAACTCAGTCATTGAATCCTTGTGGAAGGAGACATGGACTGACTCTGACAGATACATGTATTAGGATATGTTCAGACAGCAGGTCTTAATGAATAATTCAGATTTTTTGGTGAAATCTGATTTTTTGTGTGCTTGTTCATATTACACATTAAATGCAACTTCTATTAGTTTTGAGTATGAACCGAATACGACCATGAAGTGACCCGCATGCGCAAAAGAGGTCCTGACGTAATATGTGACCACGCAGGCACGCACTGTGTTTATAGAAGTAAATATGTTTTTCCCACCGATCATCCTCTGGGATGCAGAATTGTGACATTTGTTGCAATTCAATGACATAAAGGTCGGATAAATATGACCTGGCCATTCAGACTGAAGTCGCATTGCCAAATATCAGATACATATCAGATTTAGGACCACATATGAAAGTAGCCTGGGTTGGATTTGTGCTGTTCAAACTGTCTTTAACAGATCGGATACAGGTCACATGTGGGAAAAAAAAAAGGATTTGGACCACACTTACCTGCAGTCTGAATGCAGCCTTAGTGTGATGGGCACCAAGGCATTCATGTATAACAGTGAACAAATTAGTTGTAGCCTATAGGGAAATGTTGGAGGTAAACCCAAAACATCTCCATCTCTACCAAAACCTTTCACCTTACATAACTAATGACATCATAAAGAAGGACAGACTTCCTCTGAAACTTAACTTTAAAAGCAACAAGAAGTTTTGGGCCGGGCAGTGATCCAAAACATGTGATCCAAACATTTGCTTCAGATCGGTAACACCATGGATTAAGGCCAACAGAGTTCTGGAGTGACCACCACTAACAAATCAAACCTAATTCCAATAGAACAGTTATGGGCTGAACTAAAAAAAAAAAAAAAAAAACAGATTGGTTGAACAGGACCACAAACCTCACTTTTTTTTCCCATTGTGTTCTGTTGGGCAAACTGGACCACAATTTCTGCAGTTTTTGGTTAAGTTTGAAAAAAGCGGGTATATGATTTAATGGCAATGCCAACTTGAATTTCTTTCTTCTGAACTGTACTTTAACACCAATAAGTCATATTCATATATACATACAGGGTGGGGAAGCAAAATTTACAATATTTTGAGGCAGGGATTGAAAGACAGTGTATGACCAATTAGTTTATTGAAAGTCATGAGAATTTATTTGCCACAAAATTTACATAATAGAAAATGTTTTTATTCTATGTGTCCTCCTTCTTTCTCAATAACTGCCTTCACACACTTCCTGAAACTTGCGCAAGTGTTCCTCAAATATTCAGGTGACAACTTCTCCCATTCTTCTTTAATAGTATCTTCCAGACTTTCTGGTAATAGTTTTGCTCATAGTCATTCTCTTCTTTCCATTATAAACAGTCTTTATGGACACTCCAACTCTTTTTGAAATCTCCTTTGGTGTGACGAGTGCATTCAGCAAATCACACACTCTTTGACGTTTGCTTTCCTGATTACTCATATGGGCAAAAGTTTCTGAAAAGGTATGGATAATAGTGTTAGGTATGATTATGACATCAATATATGTTTGGTTTCAAAACAATTGACGTAGTGCCTGCTGAGAAAAAACAACTAAATGTTCATTGTAAATTTTGCTTCCCCACCCTGTGTATAGATATATTTTTGTTTGTTTGTTTTTGTTTGTTTGTTTTTTTTTTGGTTTTTTTAATTTAATTTAATTTTTTTTTAATAGGGACCATGCATATTTATGAAAATTGTTGTATAAAAAATACATCCATGTAAATATGCCAGATTAGTAAAAATAACTAGTTTTCATCTGCAGTCCCTAGGCAGGTGACAGAACAAGACATAAAACAGCCAACATTGATACATCACTTGTTCGCTGTAAATTAAAAATTCAAAAAATACACATGATAACACAGACATCATCAAAACAAAACAACAAACAGACATAGGATAATCACAGGGGCATTAGCCTAGACATTCACTTCTATACTTGCATGCAGTTTTACAGAGAAAGTGTATGGGTGTTGAAATGTATATCAAATAAAAGTGAGTGCATCTCTGTTTTTTTAGGAGCCACTGTTTTGAGTTTTAAAATTTTTCAAATATTGTAATAGATGAGGCTCAGACCTGTTGTTTTAGTTACATTAACAACAACCAGATCCAGAATAGTGTACAACTTGACTGATACTGGTATCTTTTATTACAGTCACAACTCCATCCGGCGTCAGATGAACCTGTCCAATCCAGACTTCAACCCTGCTCAGTTCCAGCGCCAGGAGTCTCTGTCTGGTTTGGGCCGAATCAAACCAGAACTTTACAAGCAGCGCTCAGTGGATGCAGAAGACGGGCGTCGGACCGACAGCTGCGGGCGTCTCCACTTCATCCTGAAGTTTGACTTTGACCTGGAGCAGCTGATCGTGAAGATCCACAAGGCCCAGGACCTTCCTGCAAAGGACTTCTCAGGGACCTCTGATCCTTACGTGAAGATCTACCTGCTGCCTGACCGCAAAACTAAGCACCAGACCAAGGTGCACCGCAAGACACTCAACCCAGTGTTCGATGAGGTGTTTCTGTTTCCTGTGGCGTACGCTGAGCTGTCGAGCCGCAAGCTGCACTTCAGCGTCTATGACTTTGACAGGTTCTCACGCCATGATTTAATTGGCCAGGTGGTCGTGGACAACTTCCTGGATCTTGCTGATTTCCCCCGGGAGACAAAATTGTGCCGCGATATACAATATGTAACCTCGGTAAGATCTCAACTTCTGTCCATTCTTTATCATCTATCAGTTTTCTTTTTCTAATTTAAGAAAAAAAAACATCTAAACTGATCAAGAACTATTATCAGAATATGAGATTTTACAGTTCTAACATTTCACTACTAATTCCATTCTGTCTTTTCATACCATACTTAGTCCAACATGGATCAAAGAAGAAATAGTGCTGCTGTTTATTATAAGACACTCTGCTCTGATTAGATGTTTCACTGCATATTTATTATCTTGATAAAGTGGTGCAAATCAGACAGAAACAGAGGATTCAATGGTTTGTCAAAGTGTTATGAGACACTCATTTTAGTCTACATATTGACCAGCTTCTGCAGTTTGACTGCAAACATGAAAAACAATATAGTATAATAGCATCTTATTACTGAATGTCAAAATTACAAATATATTTCTTCAGATACAAACAAGGAGTAAATGAAAAGCTGAGTCTCTGTAATAGCTGGTGTTGAGGATGACACGAATCAAATACATGGCAAGTAAAAAAACAAAACATATATATATATATATATATATATATATATATATATATATATATATATATATATATATATATGTCTAAATATCTGGTACCATGTAATGAGCTGCCAGTTAAGGACAATGTTCACTTCTTCAGGTTTAGTTTAATTCTGTGTTCCAGACAGGTTTTTGAGCCCGTAAGTCACGACTTCAAGCCATGACTCATGACTTTTTAGCGCTCCAGACAAGTCATGCCAAACTGCCTGAGGGCAAGGCATTGTGGTAGCTAGACGTAAACAAACCAGCATGGCGGACCGTACAGGGATTATGCTCATTTACAGTCATTTCTATCCCAGAGGTGTTTGCTCTTTGTTTGAGGGAAACGAGAGGAAAAATGACACATAAGACACATAAGAGAAACTGTTATACCTTTTAAGATACGTTATTTGGATAAGTATTTGATATTGATTTATTCTTGCACTCAATGGACTGAAAACTAGCTAAGGCTAGAGTAGCTACTGATTGTGCGGAACATTTGCGGCTAAGTAACGTTAGAGAAATACCTTGTTTTAATAAACAATTTGCCTAAACACTATATCCATGTGGGTCGCCATTGTTGTTTCACAGGGTATGTGACGTCAGACCTTGTAACTGGGAGTACATCGATCTAGTACGAGTTCACGTTTGGAAAGTCTGGGGTTTGACTGCCATTCCAGTGCATTTACACTGATAGAAGGTTGGAAAAATAGGGTTTACAGGTTGCCTGGAATGCAGCATGATACATTCAATAACACAACCGAGCTGTTTTCAACACTTCGTAGTTCCGCATCACTGATCTGAAGTGTTACCGTGCAAATTCAGTCACTGCAGGTGTGTGCGTCTTACTTTTTCAGTCCAACTGTCACAAGCATGTCAGGAAGACAACAGTTATACAATAAATACCATCTATCCATTGAAATGCCAGATGGCTTTTACAATGTAATGCTTGAGGAAGTTTCGTGTTCACATTGCAGTACTTTAAACACTGCAAATGTGAGCAATCAAAAGGAGGTTTTGTACTAAATGCGACCATTTCTACTTTAAACAGAGGAAATTACAAGTAAAGGACTGAATCTAATACAACTACTGGCCTGGTACCTCCAGCAGCCGAGAGAAATAAAGGCTCAGATACTATTTTGGGAAATATGGTATAACTTTTAAGTACTTAGGTTGTGAGTTGGCATTGACTGAAATTAACGGCGCAAAAGACTTTATTTGGTGAATAAGTGCTAGTATGATGTTCAGTGATTATTTTCTTCTGTATTTAGATGTTTATTACTTTGTTTACTCGCAATTTAGAATATATCTGGTAACCAATCAAATTGAGAATAATTTTAGAAAGTTAATTTCAGATGTGTTTTTGGGTGGTGAGGTGCTTGGTATTAGCCGATCACTCAGATTTTGGCTTTTTGGTGCTCCTCACTAAAATTAAATCAAGTCACACTGTCTTTAAAAGTCCTCTATGGGTCAGCCTGAGAATCTGGCGAGTTGATGCCCTGTGTTTGCAGTTGGATACATACTACACTGTCCCTAACACCAGCCTAAATCCCTTGTCCATTGTCTACCCTGGTCAGAATCTGCTTAAACACTCAAAAAGAGCAAAAAACCCTGTAAAACCTTGTAGAACAGCAGAGGGAGGAGATATATGAACGGACTTGTATCTCATTTCCCCTCCAAGTGGAATTCATCAGTGGTTTGAAGAGGCAGAGACATAGAAATATACTTAGATACAGTTAATGTTTAATGACAGCAGTAGGAAACACTTGGGGGTAGTGACCCAGATCTACACTGACATAAGACTGGGGTTGGTTTGACAGAGATGCAGCGACACTGTCTACATTACATTATTCACTTGGATAAATCGACAGTTGGTACTCTGAGTAACTTAGTTAGGAAGTTAGATCCTTCTGCCAGGGAATTCCTCATGGTTTGCCTGTCTTGTTCAATAAAGACAACACACTGGTGTAGCTCAATCGGGGGACAAATTTTACTTTTCTGGTTTATGGACAAAACAGTGATGACAAGGCCAAGCAGGTTGCAGCGGGTGTAGTCGGAATTACTTTGCAGATTAAATATAAAAAGACATATATCATTTCTTATTTAGGTTACTTTACTGATGTTGTTTGTGTATCATTTAAACTTCAACAATTTATAGGTATGTGTGGGAGTAAAATAGACATATTCTAGAGCAGGGGTGTCAAACATGCGACCCGGGGGCCAAATGCGGCCCGCCAAAGGGTCCAGTTCGGCCCCTGGGATGTTTTTGCCAAGTGCAAAAATTCCACAGTCTTGAATTGAATTAAGCCAAAAAAAAAAAAAAAAAAATCTTCAATTAAGTAAAAAAAAATCTTCAAATAAGCCAAAAAAAAAAAAAAAAAATCTTCAATTAAGTAAAAAAAATCTTCAATTAAGCCAAAAAAAATCCCAAATTTAGCATAAAAATCTTGAATTCAGCAAAAAAAAAAATCTTCAATTGAGTAAAAAAAAAAATCTTGAATTAAGCCAAAAAAAATCTAGAATTAACTTTTTTTTTTTCTTTTAGTGCAAAAAAATAACATTAAATTATGAAAATATTTACATTTACAAACTATCCTGTAACAATAAAATGTGAATAACCTGAACAAATATGAACAACCTGAAATGTCTAAAGAAAATTAAGCAAAATTGTAACAATTTTTCTGCCTGTTCCTCAGTGTTCAGTGTCTTTGTAGATCTGATCCATAATGCACATGTAGAAATGGTAAGTTGAGGAATAATGTTAAAATTGCACTAAATTTTCTTACATTTTTTCAATTTAAATATCAATTTTTTCAGGGTTTTTTTTTTTTTTGGATAGTTTATAAAAGTAAGTATTTTCATAATTTAATGGGGGGTTTTTTTATGCAAAAGCAAAGACAAAAATTTGGAGTTGTCGTTATTTATAGGTTATTATGTTATTATTTTTCTGGTTCGGCCCACTTCAGATCAAAATTAGCTGAATATGGCCCCTGAACTAAAATGAGTTTGACACCCCTGTTCTGGAGGGTGCAGAGGATGCGTCTTGCAGTTTCCGTCACAGCTTTTACATGTCATGGCATGCTCTCCAACAGTCTTTCACATCGCTATTGAGTATCTAATGCTGGAGTGTTAAACATACGGCTCGGGGGCCAAAACTGGCCCGCCAAGGGGTCCAATCCGACCCATGGGATGATTTTGTGAAATGCAAAAATTACACTGAAGATATTAATAGTCAATCAGTTGAGTTTAGGGGCCATATAAAGCCCTACTTTGATGTCAAGTGGGTCACATCAGTAAAATATGATCATAAATACCTACAAATAATGGCAACTCCAAATTTCTCATTTTTTTCAGTGTAAAAAAGGCGAAATTACATAAAAATGTCTAAATTTACAAACTAGCCTTTCACAAAAAACGTGAATAACCTGAACAAATATGAACAACCTGAAATGTTCTTTATGGCCCCCCAGAACCGGCCCCGAAGCCTATTATACATTCTACATATGTATAATAACTCTAATGTGATGGTGATGATTTTTTGTATCAAATGTATGGTGTGGCGGCAAAAAACCTAACCGGCGGGAAAGTTACTATCAATACATGTAAATAATTGGTGTAAAATGCAGTTTGTCATCTTTTCATGGTCATCAGATATGACCCATTTGGACGTTCAGAGGCTCCGTCGTGAACATGGAAACATCTTTTACAACACTGATTCAGCAGTAAAACCCATGCAGAGAAAATACATGGTTTTCATTGAAAAAAACAAAAAACAACATAAAATACAACGGATAGTATTATAATAAATGGTTATAAATAACACTGGGTTACAAAAAAATGTTTTTTGCAAGTTGTCTAGGTTTTTTCAACTGAATTAGGACCATTTTGCACCGCTAAATCCAAAAATGACATCTGTTTTTCTCAATCAGGTCATGTTTTTTTGCTAATTTGATTTTTGAAAAATTTGATCTTCTCACAAAATTTATTACATTTTTATGACTTTATCAGTTGATTTTTTTATATAGTTCTCACCCAAAATAGGTTTTAAGAGAAAAAAAAATGAAATAGAAATATGAAAGAATATGAAAGAATTTTGTATCATATGATGTGAAAATGCCCATAAATGTAAGCAAAAATGTTAAAAAGCCAATATGTAGCATAGTTCAGAAAGTTGACCTGATTGAGCAAAAAGAATGTGATTTTTGGATTCAGCACACCAAAATGATCCTAAATCAGCTCAAAAAACTTCAACAATAAATTTGTTGTTGACCAGTGTCATTTAAGAAAGGTGAAATCTAGAGGAAAATTCATTTGGGAACTGCCACTAAAGTAACACTGGGTCTTTATGGGTTAAGTAAACATGCAGTCCACTACTTCTTAACTGTTCCTTTATGGAAACTGCAGTGATTCATTGACTGTAACGACTGTGGTGGCCCAATGTCAACCTAACTTTAACACTTCAAAATCAGACTCGCTGCACATCAGAGCTGAAGGACTCGTGGTACAGACCTGATCAAAATCTTAAGACCAGTTGAAAAATAGCTAGAATTTACCTTTTGCACATTTGGATCTTAATGAGGTTTTAAGTAGAGCTACAATATACAAAAGCAAGAAGGGGGAGTGAGACAAAAAGCACTTTGAAAAAGTAATTTATTGAAAACAACAAGTAAACTGAAACAGGCTGTTTATCAGCTGATCAAAAGTTTAAGACCATCGCTCAAACAATTACAAAAAAAACCTCTCCAAACCAGAACAAAAAATGTTCTCAGTAGGACTCAGTAATGAGTAGCTCCACCGTTCTTGTTAATCACTTCAAAAATTCGTTTGGGCATGCTTGATGCGAGTGTTTCCAGGAGGCTGGTGGGAACATTGCTCCAAGTGGTGAAGATGGCTTCACGAAGGGCATCAGCTGTCTGGAACTGATGGTCATTTTTATAAACTTCCCTTGCCATCCATCCCCAAATGTTCTCTATGGGATTTAAATCAGGGGAACATGTGGGATGGTCCAAAAGAGTGATGTTATTCTCCCTGAAGAAGTCCTTCGTCAAGCGAGCATTGTGAACTGCAGCGTTGTCCTGTTTTTAAACCCAGCTGTTACCACACAGACGAGGGCCCTCAGTCATGAGGGATGCCCGCTGCAACATCTGCACGTAACCAGCCGCCGTTTGACGACCCTGCGCCACCTGAAGCTCCAGTGTTCCACTGAATGAAAAAGCACCCCAGATCATGACGGACCCCCCTCCACTGTGCCGGGTAGAAAACATCTCAGGTGGGATCTCCTTGTCATGCCAGTAACGTTGGAAGCCATCTGGACCGTCAAGGTTCAATTTTTCCTCATCAGAGAATAAAACTTTTTTCCACCTTTGAGTGTCCCATGTTTGATGCTCCCTGGCAAAGTCTAAACGGGCAGTTTTGTGGCGTTGTAGGAGACGAGGTCTTTGAATTCGTTTTTTGTTTTTGAAACCCTTTTCCCGCAGATGCCGTCTGATGGTTATTGCGCTGCAGTCGGCACCAGTAAGGGCCTTCATGTGGGTCGAGGACCGCCCTGTGTCTTAACGGACAGTCAGTCGGATCCTCCGGCTCAGCGCAGGTGTAATTTTTTTGGGTCTACCACTTGACTTTTTTGTTCCATAATGCTCAGGATCTGTCAAAAAATTTTGAATGACTGTCTTACTGCGTCCAACCTCAGCAGCAATGGCACGCTGCGAGAGGCCTTGCTTATGCAGCTCGACGATCCGACCACGTTCAAGAAGAGAAAGCTTCTTAGCTCTAGCCATCAGGAGGGCATGACCGTGTGAATGCCCGACAGAAAATGAGAATTTTGAGCAGATTTTGGCTTTTATAGCCTGCGGTCTTAAACTTTTGATCAGCTTTATAAACAGCCTATTTCAGTTTACTTGTTGTTTTCAATAAATTACTTTTTCAAAGTGCTTTTTGTCTCACTCCCCCTTCTTGCTTTTGTATATTGTAGCTCTACTTAAAACCTCATTAAGATCCAAATGTGCAAAAGGTAAATTCTAGCTATTTTTCAACTGGTCTTAAGATTTTGATCAGGTCTGTACTTTCTCACTCTTTTTGTCTTACAAGGCAGAAAAAGAACACATTACCCAAACTTGGCTGGTTAGACAAGGATAAAAGTCAGTATTGTAAAAGCAAAAGCATAAAGGTGTAAACGATACTGAAATAGCCTAGCTTCTTTCCTCCTAACAACCCATAATCCAACACCCAATGGAAACACCATGATTACAGCTGAAGTACTTTGGCCAGTTAGAATATAATTTAAGGTATTTTTAATGGCATGACTCATACAATTCCTCTGAAAAGGAGATTGTATGATGATGGGATGTCTACTTTAAGTGCAGTCTTGTTTAGAAGCCAAAAAAAAACACATGAGATACAAAGAGATGGAGATGTTCCACTACGTGTAATCCACGTCAACACGTATATGACAGTTTTAGTGCAGGTTAGGTACCCACTGATTCCATTAAACAACAACAACTGGGTGTTGTGTTATGGGTAGTAAATCAGTTTGAGGGTAAATGCAGATGTCCATCTCCATTAGGGTTATGGTTATTGATGTGGTTTGAGTTAATGTTAGGAAAAGGCTCCAGGAAATGAATGTTGATTGTCTTTACAGTGTTGTTTTGTGTGTTTTTATGATGTTCTGTTTTTTGTCAGTTGTCGTTCTTGTCACCTGCCTAGGGACCACAGATGGAACTCAGCCCCTAGCGTATTTACAGCTGTAACTGCTATAGATGTACATTAAAATGCACTAGGGCTGCACGATTTTGGCCAAAAATAAAATTCAGATTTTTTTCCACTAAAACAGGGGTCGGCAACCTTTACAACCTAAAGAGCCATTTTTTTTAAACTTAATTTTTATTACATTTTCTCTTTTTTTTTCAGTACAGTACAATTATACATTCAATTATACAGTTCAATTAATTTCTTTTCCTCCTACACAGCTGCAAATATATTCTCATACACCTCCACAGACACATATAATGAAATTTAAGAAAGCAGTAACAATTATAGCAACCAATGTTCACTTCAAAAAATAAAAAAATAAAAATATAAAAGGCTGTAGATATAAATCTTTGTCAGAGGTAGATTGACAGCACCTTGATAACATGGAGTATTCTTGCATCACCAGTAAATATTATTGCAGTAGTAAAGGTAACATAGGTTCCCATCTTTTAGTAAATATGGTTTTCTGAAGCCTGAGCAAGTGTGTGATCTGCTCCATCTGGTAAATATCCCAAACTTTTTGAATCCATGTATTATATGAGGGAGGTTCTGGTTTCATCCAGCTGATGGTTATAGACTTTAAGGCAGTGGTGAATAATATATTCAAAAGGTATTTATCTGCTTTTCTATCCAGACCTTCAGGTATTACTCCCAAAACTGCCACTGTGAAGCTTTGTGGAATGTTCATTTTAAAAACCTCCTTTACGGCATTGAACACCTCCCTCCAAAACACACTTAACTTAGGACAAACCCAAAATATATGAGTGTGATTACCTCTATGAGCTCCGCAGTTCCTCCAGCATGAACTGGGATGTTGGGGATCCATCTTAGACATTATTTCTGGTGTTCTGAAATATCTAGTGATTTAAAGAGCCATTTTTGTCTGGAAAAAAAGAAAGAAATCTGACTGGAGCCATAACAAAATTTTTTAAACCCATCTACATTTTACCATGAGATGGCTGCTCTGTTGTAGCCTATTTGTGATTAGTTTGCTATTTAACTTTGTATTTCCATTACAATAATGCGATGTCTGGTGCATTTATGAAATTATAAAACTACAAGAAAGAATACATTCAAGATTTGTACAACTTTTTTAATGATGGACACTACTTCCAAAACATAATTAAGTTGTGTAATGGAGAAAAAAAATGCAACTTTCATGTATAGTGGCTTACTTACAAACTACAAACAAATGCAAATTGATCATCTTGTATTGAATTTGGCAAGAAAATAATCCATTTTGGTTTTTATGCTGTCAAAAAATTATTTCATTCTGTGTAAAGCCCGCACATTTTTGCAGATGGACAAAGTTACAATAGATTTAGGCCTATAACGGTGTTTAACCCTTTCATGCACTAATTATGTGAAATTATTATGTGAAATTATAATTAATTTCTGCAGTGTTTTTATTCCTCTTTAGACATAAAAAAAAAAAACAACAACGCAATCGATTAAAAAAAAAAAAAGTTACAAAAATTTCCACTCAGCTGGACACCATGTATTTAATTTTTGAAGCAAAGAAACATGTATTTAAAATCTAATATCAGAAAATTATATGGAAATCTATGCAATAAAAACATTTTTTATGCTGCTAATTAGATATTTTCTCACATTTGAACATACTCTAACACCAGTTATTATTCACTGCATGGAGATAGTATGCAAAAAAAAAAAAAAAAAAAGAAGTTTAAAAAATACCTATCAATTACAGTCTAATAACAATTAGCAATTGATTTACACTAAAACATGTCACTGCAGATCAGGTTTATCAACAACAGCAAAGTTACGGTAATGGTCTGAATGTCAGTGTATTATGGGATGGTGCATAAGTGTCCACTGTGTTGGCTGATATGGAACTAAAACAACCAAAACCCTGAATATACAAGAGAACAGCTGGAGAAGAACTGTCCACTGGAGTGACCACTGTGCATGAAAGGGTTAAAAGTAATGACTCATTAAGTTCATTTCAAAATATTCCTTATGTTTTTTGACCAGAGGAGCCATAGAGAGATGCTAAAGAGCCATATGTGGCCCTGGAGCCACAGGTTGCAGACCCCTGCGCTAAAATCTTGATTTTTGATTCTGGGGTTAAACTACAAAAGACAAAAGAAGTGGGCATGTCGTTTTCGTGTGCAGCCCACCGCTCCCATTCTGCCGTGTGATGATGTTTTAGGTGGTGAAATAAGTCGGTTGTGCTGCCGTCTTTGACAGATACCGGCGTCAGGCTGAGTTTGCAGCGAGTAATGGTTTGGTCATCAGAAACTTTGAAGTCGTACCATTTCCATACAACCGGCTCGCTCTTGCTATTTTTAGCCACGAACTTCTCACTCTCCTTAGTAAACGTCAGTTGTGTGCTGGTGTGTGGAGACCGCTGTCACAGTTAGGAGGAGGAGCCTACGGTAGCCTGGAGGTGCACGGCCCAGAGACACGAGAGATGAAATTGATTTGACGATGACCCACGGCGACATGGTAGTGCAGTGGATAGCACTTGTGCCTCACAACAAGAAGGTCCTGGGTTAATGTGGGTGGGATCTTTCTGTTTCTCTGGGTACTCCGGCTTCCTCCCACTATCCAAAGACTCGGTTAATGTGAATGAATGAATGTGAGAGTGATTAGCTGTTTGTCTCTACAGGGTGGGGAAGCAAAATTTACAATATTTTGAGGCAGGGATTGAAAGACAGTGTATGACCAATTAGTTTATTGAAAGTCATGAGAATTTATTTGCCACAAGAAAATGCACATAATAGGAAATGTTTTTATTCTATGTGTCCTCCTTCTTTCTCAATAACTGCCTTCACACGCTTCCTGAAACTTGCGCAAGTGTTCCTCAAATATTCGGGTGACAACTTCTCCCATTCTTCTTTAATAGTATCTTCCAGACTTTCTCATAATAGTTTTGCTCATAGTCATTCTCTTCTTTCCATTATAAACAGTCTTTATGGACACTCCAACTATTTTTGAAATCTCCTTTGGTGTGACGAGTGCATTCAGTAAATCACACACTGTTTGACGTTTGCTTTCCTGATTACTCATATGGGCAAAAGTTTCTGAAAAGGTATGGATAATAGTGTTAGGTATGATTATGACATCAGTATATGTTTGGTTTCAAAACAATTGACGTAGTGCCTGCTGAGAAAAAACAACTAAATGTTCATTGTAAATTTTGCTTCCCCACCCTGTATATGTCAGCCCTGCAATGAACTGGTGACTCGTCCAGGACGTACCCCGCCTTCGCCCATAAGTAGCTGGGATAGGCTCCAGCGACCCTTTTTATTTAACCAGGAAGTCCCATTGAGATTAAGAATCTCTTTTGCAAGGGAGCCCTGGCCAAGGTAGCAGCCATACAAAGTCCAAACAACACAAAACACATACACAAGAAACAATTAAACACAATAACAACTATTCAACCATAATGGCATCAAGAAAAACAGTGACATTCCTCCTTCACTGCATTCTCCATGACACTTTTAAAATCATGAATAGAAATGAATGTATGTAGTTTTACAGTAGTGAGGATAAAGCGGGTTCAGATAACGAATGAGTGATTACCCTATTTTAAACATCGTCCTTATTGAATAATCCGATTTTGATTTAAAATTGATTAACTGTGCAGCCCTAATATCCACTATCCCTAATAAATAAATAAATATAAGTCAAGGCAACATGACTAGGGGTGTGTATTGGCAAGAATCTGGCGATACAACGATACTACGATATGAATCACGATACGATATATCGTGATATATCACGATACTGTTAATAAGGCGATATTTTTTGATTTTCTTTTTTTTTAAAGATTGTTTCCCGGAAAAACTTCAAGTGCAGCGTTTGGATAACTAAAGTTTTAACAGACGAGTTTTATCAGTACAAAAAAAACACACAAATAAATAATGTTTTACCGTCATTACAGTTTAAGATCCTGATTAAATATTCATGTTTTGTTAGTTGTGAAAAGAATGAATAAGTGTTCTGTCCCTGAATCACTCAAAATCAGAACACTATTTTTGTGTAATTTCAATAAAAAAACTAACATCTGCCTCTTTCAGATAGTAAAAAGTGCTTTTAGGATGCCTGAAGTAGCCGTTGTCGATTTCAAAAAAACTACATGTATGACCTGCAATATCACAATACTATTTTTGTAGTAAACAAAGCAAAATACCCATGGGAATATAGAAATAAAAGAGCATGATAAACAAAAAACAAAAATGAATCTCCGCCATGTCTGCATTTGAAGAAACACTTTAGAATATCGATACATTACTTTTTAATATCGATATAGTATCATGAAATGAAATATCGCGATATATTGCAGAACTGATATTTTCTTACACCCCTGAACATGACTGTGGTCAGGAAAAAATAAAGATATAATCTGAGGCACTGTAAAGGGGGGATAAACACGACAAATTCATGGGGCCCAGCATTTCTGGGGGGCCCATAAAGCAGTGGTAGGGGTCCAGTGGATACAGGTTAGAAGTTGTGAAAATTTTGCGTAAGGTTTGCTGTATAATAGAGGTATAGAAGCTGGGAGTCGAACACTGAAAGCATGTTAAGTTTCACCTTTGCTTCACGCCAGCGTTGGTTACATTAGTTATGGACCGCACACCCCCCACATATATAACTGCTGCCCCTACTTCACGTGCACCCCCACTCCGACAAATCAATAAGATACTGAATTTTATAAAGGGCCCACATCGTTTCGCTTTCATGGGGCCCACAATTGCTATCAGCTAGCGCACAGGTGTCAAACATGTAGCCCGGGGGCCAAATCCAGCCCACCAAAGGGTCCAATCCGGCCCACAGGATGAATTTGTGAAAAATTGCAAAAATTACACTGAAGATATTAACAATCAGTGGTGTCAACATACAAACACATACAGACCAATTAGATTTCAAGTGGGTCAGAACCAGTAAAATATTATCATAATAACCTATAAATAATGACAACCCCAAATTTTGTCTTTCTTTTTTGGTGTAAAAAAGTAAAATTACATGAAAATTTTTACATTACCAAACTATACTTTTACAAAAAATGTGAATAAACTGAACAAATATGAACAAACGGAAATGTCTTAAGAAAAGTAAATGCAATTTCACCAATATTCTGCTCGTTACTAAATGTTTTGTGCGATTGTAATGCACATGTGTAAACGATAAACAGATAAACCGAGGTATAACATTTTTAAAATTGCACTTGTTTTGCTTAAGACAATTGAAGTTGTTCATATTGTTCAGATTTTTAAGGAAACTTGGTAGACTTAAACCTGATCATAACAGAATTTTACTTTTTTTACTGTTATTATTTTAGTGGTCCAGCCCACTTGAGATTAAATGGGGCTGAATGTGGCCCCCGGGCTAAAATGAGTTTGACACCCCTGAGCTAGCGGATATAATACACTGAAATAAAAATAAAATTGTTACGATGCTATAAAGGTAAAAATAGGGAAAAAAATACAGTGAAACGAACCCATTTTCTACATTATTGGGACACACTTAGAAGATAACCGTGCATTCTGTGGCTTTGACGGGAAAGTGGCAGAAATCGCTGTAGGTAAAGTCGAGCTGATCTCAGTCTGCGTTGAGTAAATGGATGATTAATATGGGATTATATTTAGTAAGTGGACTCCACAGTCTTGGACACAGAAGACAGGACATCTATAGTTCACAAGCCGGATGCCTCTGAGGAGGTTCTAACCTATTTATACTGACCTTATTTAACTGGGCGTGTTTTTCAAGTTTGAAGGGAACAATATTTGTGAGCCACCGACGTTAGCTACTCTGTGTGTGTGTTAGTTAAGAGGTGCAAGTGTGATTCCGCAGGGTCTTCTCAGCTGTAATTAGTGACGCACAAACAGGTAAGAATTGGCTTAGCGCTGCCCTGGCTAATGATCATATTCCTGCTTTGAACTTAATTACTTTATGAGGAGCTGTGTGGGGTTATACAATCCTCTTGAAAATCACTGTGTAAACCAGGGATGTTAAACTCATTTTAGTATTTATACGTGCAAACCTCAGACAGTCTGAGGAATGTGCCGATAGGTCACAAAAAGACATATAGCAGGTTAAATATTAATAAGAAATAGTCCAAATCCTGTACCTTGAAGTATGTTTTGCAGCCATGACAGCAGTGATAGTTCATAAGACCACACACTCCCCTGCTGTGATCTGCAGCAACTCTGAAGTGAAGATCTTTTTGTATAGTGAGTACAATAATAGTCTCTTTTCCTGTAAATGCATATAGACACATTCTTTTCAGCTATTTCAAACAAAATCAAAGCACAAGAATGTCCTTGTCTGGCTCCAACACAAGCAGCTATTTGTATTCAGAGAAATTTTTTTGTCTACAGAACAGACCGTCCTACAGCTCTTCTCTCCTTCGTATTATTCTCTCGGCTTTTCTTGTTTTTTTCCGACACAAACCTTCACAAATATCTTGGCTAAGGTGATTTTGAAGACATTCCTTACACATAAATTTAGGTTGAGTCAAAGCCTGGATGATCTCACAACCAATTGATTCATCGTAAATTACCATCTGTTATATATGAATAATGGCTCTGTCCAAACTTTCCTACTCAGCTACCATTCATTTTTAATGGCCGGAGTATCTGTGTAATTTCTATATATTTTACAGAGAGTAATGCATTATGGGTTGTTTTGTGGCATTAATGCATTAAAGTGCGTTTATTTAAGATGATTTACAGGCAGGGCTGTCAAACTCATTTTAGTTCAAGGACCACATCCTCCCAGTATGATCTGAAGTGGCAAAATAATGCCAAAAATAATGACATAATACTGTAAACTTCAAACTTTTCTCGATGTTTTAGAATGAAAAAAGTTGAATTGATTACTGAAAATGTTTATATCTACAAATTATTCTTTAAAAATGTGAACATGAACAAATATGAACAAATGGAAATTTATTGAGAAAAATAAGTGCAATTTTAACAATTTTATGACTCTGCTTATCATTTATACATGTGTACAGGGTGGGGAAGCAAAATTTACAATGAACATTTAGTTGTTTTTTCTCAGCAGGCACTACGTCAATTGTTTTGAAACCAAACATATATTGATGTCATAATCATACCTAACACTATTATCCATACCTTTTCAGAAACTTTTGCCCATATGAGTAATCAGGAAAGCAAACGTCAAAGAGTGTGTGATTTGCTGAATGCACTCGTCACACCAAAGGAGATTTCAAAAAGAGTTGGAGTGTCCATAAAGACTGTTTATAATGGAAAGAAGAGAATGACTATGAGCAAAACTATTACCAGAAAGTCTGGAAGATACTATTAAAGAAGAATGGGAGAAGCTGTCACCTGAATATTTGAGGAACACTTGCGCAAGTTTCAGGAAGCGTGTGAAGGCAGTTATTGAGAAAGAAGGAGGACACATAGAATAAAAACATTTTCTATTATGTCAATTTTCTTGTGGCAAATAAATTCTCATGACTTTCAATAAATTAATTGGTCATACACTGTCTTTCAATCCCTGCCTCAAAATATTGTAAATTTTGCTTCCCCACCCTGTATATATATAAATAAATACACACACACACACACACACATATATATATATATATATATATATATATATATATATATATATGATATTTGAGTCAATAAACTTTACCACAATAACAATCACATCTTGTAAAAGCAACGGTAAAAGTGTTAGTGTGTAAAAATGTGACAGATCAACAAGCATCCCAAGAGCTGCTAAACCAACATTTTACTGCCTGCATTGGACGCAGAGTTCTGCTGTTTTCTATTGCTCTGTCAAGGCAAAAAATAATAATCCAAACTAGAAGGAAAGCACAGTAAACATTCATGAAAAAATTAGCAGTCAAGAGCGCTGCCCTCGTTTCTTTGTATAAATTGTTTACTGCCACAAAGTTTTACTGAACCCTCCACACTCAGCCTTGACTCCATTGTCTACATGAATCTAACATTTAATTCTTCAAAAAGACACTGTATATTCAAGGCTGTGAGAGATGACCTCACTCTCTTTTTTTCAAGGAGAAATAATAAACACAAAAAAATGAAAGCACATAGTTGACTCCAATAATGTACTGAGTGCAAACGGAACACACACAAGTGAATGTTTTTACAAAAACATTTGTTCACAGATTGAATTCTCTTCTCATTAATCTGGTTGTAAACACTCCCTCTTTACGTTGAGCTTCCGCGATCTGTTCATCTGTCTACAGGGAGTGTCTGACAGTTACAGTAGCCTATCTTTTTCTTGCATTTCCAAATACAGTTATTTTTTTAGCCTGCTTCGTGAAAAGCCTTGCTGCTATGGTCACAGTTAGGTGAATGAAAAACACACATAGTGGAAATATACTATACAGGTACTGTGTATTGGCAAAACCATTGGGACACCTCTGCAAATCCTTGAATTCAGTAATCACTTCCGTGGCCACAGGTGAATAAAACCAAGCGCCTAGGCATGCAGACTGCTTCTACAAACACTTGTTTTTGGAGCTCAGTGAATTCCAGCTTGATGGGACAGGACAGGACAGGATAGGATAGGATGGGACGGGATTAGAGCGTTTGAGCGTCGTTTAAGCATTGTCATCGCAATGTACATGTGTGCAAAAGTCACATCGCAGGTCCTGCAATGTAGGAGGCAAATGAACTCGACATGTTCTCATCTAATTTCCACCTGGGCACCTGACACACACTGCACACAGCGATCCACCAATCACAATCGTTCTTAATCAGTTCACCGAAGCAGACCACGCCCCTGCACATGGAGTGAGTCGCTGGTAACAACATTGAAAAATGAGCAACGAACAAGAGAAAGTCACAGAAAACGAAGATTTGGTGCCAAAAAGAAGAGCAATGTCAGTTATCTGGAATAATTTCAGCGTCAAGACAGATGAAACTGAAACGCATGTTCTGTGTCGATAGTTTCTTGCACCTGTTGCCACAACGAGAGGAAACAACTAATTTGTTTGACCATTTATGTTGGCACCACACAGCTATTATATACTCCTAAGTAGTTTTTCATATCGCAATATACAGGGTGGGGAAGCAAAATGTACAATATTTTGAGGCAGGGATTGAAAGACAGTGTATGACCAATTAGTTTATTGAAAGTCATGAGAATTTATTTGCCACAAGAAAATGTACATAATAGAAAATGTTTTTATTCTATGTGTCCTCCTTCTTTCTCAATAACTGCCTTCACACACTTCCTGAAACTTGCGTAAGTGTTCCTCAAATATTCGGGCGACAACTTCTCCCATTCTTCTTTAATAGTATCTTCCAGACTTTCTCGTAACAGTTTTGCTCATAGTCATTCTCTTCTTTCCATTATAAACAGTCTTTATGGACACTCCAACTATTTTTGAAATCTCCTTTGGTGTGACGAGCGCATTCAGCAAATCACACACTCTTTGACGTTTGCGTTCCTGATTACTCATATGGGCAAAAGTTTCTGAAAAGGTATGGATAATAGTGTTAGGTATGATTATGACATCAGTATATGTTTGGTTTCAAAACAATTGACGTAGTGCCTGCTGAGAAAATGTTCATTGGAAATTTTGCTTCCCCACCCTGTATATCGCAGGGTTAAAATAATCACAATGTCAGTTTTTTCCAATATCGTGCAGCCCTAGATGAGATGGGATGGGATGGGATAGGATAGGATGCCACCTTGTGCAATAAGTCTACTCATAAATATTCCAGTCAACTGTTCATGGTATTACAACAAAGTGGAGGCCACTGGGAACAAGAGTAACTCAGCCACATATCAATAGGCCACATAAAATCACAGCGTGGGGTCAGTTCATGCTGAGGTCCACAAAGTTCACGGCACAAGTCATCAACTTTCTACATCCAAGTCTTATATCATCAAGTGTGATGCAAAGCGATGGATGCAGTGGCATAAAACACGTCACCACTAGACTCTAGAGCAGCGGACACTGTCCTCTGGAGTGGTGAATCACACCTCTGTCTGCTGATCTGATGGACCAGTGTAGGTGTAGCGGTTGCCAGTAGAATGGTACTTGCCTGACTACATTTAGCCAAGTGTAAAGTTTGGTGGAGGGGGGATTATGGTGTGGGGTTGTTTTTCAGACCACTTAGTTCGAGTGAAAGAAACTCTTAATGCTTCAGCAGATTGAGATATTTTGGGCAATTTCATGCTCCCAACTTTGTGGGAACAGTTTGGAGATGGTCCCTTCCTGTTCCACCATGACTGTTCCACCATGATTGATTGATTTGATTGATTTGACTGACTGACCGACTGATTGATTGGAGTCTATTTCTGTGTGTCAGACCTTACATGAACAAGACATTAACATAAAACACATCCGACAGTAATCCATAATGTTCCTGCAGTAACTAGTGTCAGCATTAATACTAATTTCATTTGATGGTTTAACAGCCAACCTTATGTCGTCAATATTAACCCTTTCATGCATGAATTATAAGAACCTTAAGCACGGTTTTTTTGTCTAGTGTTTTTATTCCTCCTTAGGCATGAAAAAAAAACAATGTGATCGAGTTTGTTTTGTTTTTTTTCCATGTAGTTACAAAAAGGTCCACTCAGCTACACCATGCGTTTAATTTTTGAAGTAAAGAAACATGGATTTAAAACCCAATAGGGTCAAAACACAGTAGAGAGCTAACTTTAATTGATTGCCATTCCAACATTTGTTTCAATATAAAGCAGCTCCTTGTTTTGGATAATCCCTTATGGTCCAACTAAAGCAAAAATGAATTTAAAAGTAAAAATGTGGGTCATTTAGCAACACTAATCTGTCAGATTGTCTCTAAAATGTCCCATCAGAGTGTTTTGACCCAATAGCAGAAAGTGATATGAAAAGAATGAAATTAAAACATTGTTTGCTGCTGCTAATGTGATGTTTTCTCATATTTTAACATATTCTAATACTAGTTATTAGGCCTGTAACAGTACACGTACCGAACTGAACCATTTTGGTACACGCTTGTTTGGTTCGGTACACAGCTGTACCGAAATGGCACAGTATGTTGAGAAAAAGAAAAAGAAACGAAAGACATTGTTTGATGCGGAACTTTTAATCCGTGCAAGTTCCACACGGACATATTGAAGGACGAACACATTGACCCGAAATACCAAATAGCAGTTGATATAAGGTTAAAAAAAACAAAACAGCAACAATCAAATATGATGTGAACCTGGAAGAGGAAGAGACTGAAGACCCTCCACCATCATTACAGTCCAGTTTGGATCAGTTCAGGTCCCGGTGAAAGACAAAAACAGGGAAAGAGACGTTGATAAGATGGACGTTGTTTGGCCCCTAGGAACTACGGTAGTTCTAAAACACTTACACTAGCGCTCTCTCTGTCGCTCTCACACACACACATACACGCTGTATAACAGAGGAATAGAACCCGGAGTTGGACGTTGACAGAATATAAAGTTTCACGCCAGCGTTAGTTACATTAGTTATGTACCCCCCCCACCCCCCCGACTCCGACCAAAAAAAAAAAAAAAAATACAAAAAAACATCCCCCCGACAAATCGCACCCTACACACGCGTGCGCACATACACAAAGTGGCCTAAACAGTTTGTTCTCTGTCCTAAAATAAAGAATTCGGTTAATTTTTTGTTGTCAAAGTTGCTCTGCAGTTTATTTAAAGAGAATACCAGTTTGTCCTCTTGTTAATATTGCACTTCATGTGGAATTTTTTTGGTATTTTTATACAGAATGTGAACTGATAGAACTGTGATTTGATTTTTGTTGTTTGTTCAAAACTACCTGTCAGGGAAAAATGCAATACTAATGTTTAAAATACATTTAGTAATATTAATAACTCATTTTATTTTCTATTTGATTTATAGCAGAAGAATCATATTCCTGTTTTTCTGTATTCTATTGTGTCCAAAAACTGGGGGAAAATTTTTCAAAAATTCGTAAATGTATTAAACCGAACCGAAAAAAAACCCGAACCGTGGCTTTCAAAACCGAAAACATACCGAACCGAAAATTCTGTGTACCGTTACAGGCCTACTAGTTATTACCCACTTCATGGAGTTAATATGCAAAAAAAAAAAAAAAAAAAAAAAACATTGTTAAAAAAAAAAAAAAAAAAGAGAAAAAAAAGGTAATTACAGTCTAACAATTAACAGCTGATTTACACTAAAACATGTTAGTGCAGATCAGGTTTATCAAGAACAGCAAAGTTACGATAATGGTATGAATTGCAGTGTATGGGATGATGCATAAGTGTCCAGTGTATTGGCCGATACGAAACTAAAACAACAAAATCCATGAATATATAAGAGAACAGCTGGAGAATAACTGTCCACTGTAGTGGACTGTCCACTATGCATGAAAGGGTTAAGGTTTTTATACATTTCACCACTTTGACGTAACTATGATCAAACACAACTGTATTTGCCAACATTTACTATTTACCAGCCAAAATGACATGATGGCGTTTATTATTACACTGTCAATGTCAATAGTGTTTTAGTCAGTTCCAGTTTCATCCCTTGTTCTTCTCAAACACCACCTTCTTGTTTCCTTAAAACACCAGCCATGTTGTGCATACTGAGGTTTGTGAAGTCTACAGGGTGGGGAAGCAAAATTTACAATGAACATTTAGTTGTTTTTTCTCAGCAGGCACTACGTCAATTGTTTTGAAACCAAACATATACTGATGTCATAATCATACCTAACACTATTATCCATACCTTTTCAGAAACTTTTGCCCATATGAGTAATCAGAAAAGCAAACGTCAAAGAGTGTGTGATTTGCTGAATGCACTCGTCACACCAAAGGAGATTTCAAAAATAGTTGGAGTGTCCATAAAGACTGTTTATAATGGAAAGAAGAGAATGACTATGAGCAAAACTATTATGAGAAAGTCTGGAAGATACTATTAAAGAAGAATGGGAGAAGTGAGAAGTTGTCACCCGAATATTTGAGGAACACTTGCACAAGTTTCAGGAAGCGTGTGAAGGCAGTTATTGAGAAAGAAGGAGGACACATAGAATAAAAACATTTTCTATTATGTACATTTTCTCGTGGCAAATAAATTCTCATGACTTTCAATAAACTAATTGGTCATACACTGTCTTTCAATCCCTGCCTCAAAATATTGTAAATTTTGCTTCCCCACCCTGTATAGTAATATCATGCTAGTCTGGCAATTTTATTTGGAGTGTGTTCTTAAGGAACTGTCCAGTAACATACGTGGTACAAGGGGCAAGTATGTGAATAACGGTGTTCAGGATGCAGCAGATTGTGTGTGGTTTAAAAGTGTGTCTGTTATGGCCAAATGACATGTTCATGTTTCGCCGGTTGACCTGAATCTACACTGAACAAAAATATAAACGCACCACTTTTGTTTTTGCTCCCATTTTTCATGAGCTGAACTCAAAGATCTAAAACTTTTTCTATGTACACAAAAGGCCTATTTCTCTCAAATATTGTTCATAAATTTGTCTAAATCTGTGTTAGTGAGCACTTCTCCTTTGTCCTTTGCTGAGATAATCCATCCACCTCACAGGTGTGGCATATCAAGATGCTGATTAGACAGCAGGATTATAGCACAGGTGTGACTTAGGCTGGCCACAATAAAAGGCCACTCTAAAATGTGCACTTTTACTGTATTGGATGGTCCAGGGGGGGTCAGAAAACCAGTCAGTATTTGGTGTGACCACCATTTTCCTCGCACAGTCTTCTTCATGAATTCTGTGAAACAGCTTTGGAGATGGTTTATGGTAGAGAAATGAACATTCAATTCACAGGCAAAAGTTCTGGTGGAGATTCCTGAAGTCAGCATGCCGATTTCATATTCCCTCAAAACTTGTGACATCTGTGGTATTGTGCTGTGTGATAAAACTGCACATTTTGGAGTGGCCTTTTATTGTGGCCAGCCTAAGGCACACCTGTGCAAAAATCCTGCTGTCTAATCAGCATCTTGATATGCCACACCTGTGAGGTGGATGGATTATCTCAGCAAAGAAGAAGTGTTCACTAACACAAATTTAGACAGATTTGTGAACAATATTTGAGAGAAATAAACCTTGTGTGTACACAGAAAAAGTTTTAGATCTTTGAGTTCAGCTCATGACAAATGGGAGCAAAAACAAAAGTGGTGCGTTTATATTTTTGTTGAGTGTAATTATGTGTGTGTTCATTTACAAAGCCAGTCTTCAACACCATTAGACATTACAGTGCCAGGTCCAAAGAAACATGAGATGTGAAGTTATGGAGGAGGACAGAGGCTTTCCATATGTCTGTGTTCCTCTGTGTGTCCCCAACAGAACTAGGTTACCTCCCTTGGGATTACTGGGAGGGACCCAGCGCTGGTCCAGTCTCCAGTCTGTGTGCATTAATCATGGCTCCTGGCACAGAACGAGCTCGTAGCCATATGCACTGATCTGTAATATGCACAGTATGTACATATACATTTCTGAGCCACAGGCTTGTACAACAACAAATACACAGTGTGATGTATATGTTATAGTTACAGTCGGTCAGGAGAACATACACAAACACTATGTATGGTGAACTTGTTGTGGTCCACCGGATGTAAACAGATGCTCACAGAGGCAGAGGACTGGATATAAAAAGTAAATTGGTTTTTACAGCGTTGGCACTTTCCTTAACCTTAGGCCCGTCATGGCAATACTCTTTGGTTTGTGCGAATCCATGGCCTCACTGTTAATTCTCACAGAAGTAATTACTGAAGCTGTAATTAAAGTTTATCCTTTGGAAACCACACATTGCTCTTCCGGCTAAGGAATGTGCTGCATTTGCCCTTCTGACTTCACTGACAAACGGACAGACGGTAATTAATAATTATTGTGTATGAATGGAGTCACACTGCTCTCACTCCATGCGTCTTTCTTTTCAGTTGAACATCTGAAGAGGATTTGCATTGTTACACAGCTGGTCTGTCAATTGATGAACATAATTAACTTAAGATTAAGAATTGCTTGTACATTTCAAATTATTCATTATTCAAATGAATAGAAATTTTGTAGAACTAGGGATGTAATGATTACCGGTATAATGATAAAGGTTAGTATTACCATTTAAATTCTAATTATCATGATAACCGTGTTTGATTACCGCACTTTCAACACAAACTTGATATGGAAAATGGTCCAACAATGGCGATAAGGTGCCATCTTTAATGCACATTTGTATGTTTGGTATGGCACTCACTGTTTTAGACTCATATTCGTTCAGGTTCCACATTTAGACCAGTATGAGCTAAAGTGGATCGGAATCAGTCAAATAAGAACAGAATAAACTAGAAATAATGACAAATACAAACGTTTCTCACACCATTACACTAAAAATACACTACAGTATACAAAAATATGGAAAAATACACTAAAAACATACCAAAGTATACTACAAATAAGCAAAAATACATTAAAGTATACAAAAAATATGCAAAAATACACTAAAAATATACTAAGGCATACAAAAATATGCAAAAATACACTAAAAACATACAAAAGTATGCAATAAATATGCAAAAATACACTAAAGTATACAAAAATATGCAAAAATACACTAAAAACATACTAAAGTATACTACAAATAAGCAAAAATACACTAAAGTATACAAAAAATATGGAAAAATACACTAAAAACATACAAAAGTATAAAATAAATATGCAAAAATACACTAAAAATATACTAAAGTATATAGAAAAATATGCAAAAATACACTAAAACATACTAAAGTAGACAACAGATGTGCAAAAATACAAATAAATACATATCTTTAATGCACATTTGTATTTTTGATGTTTATATGTTAATATTTGAATGTTTCTCCAACAGAAAGTACATTGCGCCTATTATTTTATTTGGGTTTTTTGTTGTTGTTTTTGTTTTTTTTTCAAATTATTTCAGTGTGTGTATTAGTACTTTTTGAACATTTTGACCACATTTCAACAATACTGCGACAATAATGATAACTGTGATAATTTTGTTCCCAGTAACCGTGATATGAAATTTTCATATCGTTACATCCCTATGTAGAACCAACAAAAGGAAGTGCATTTAAACTCATATCCTACCACCAAACATCACGTTTTGACCTTTAAACACCGATTCCCTCCATTCCTTTTCAGTGAAACCATCAAGGCCATCTAAAGCGTTAGAACCGGAATAGTATTAGCATTATAGAAGTGAAAACTGGCTTGCATCTTCACAAAAGCCCTCAAGCAACACTGCCCAGTACTGGTCATAGGTCAAGCATCAAAGCAAGTAAACAAAATGCTAAATCAATTTCTAACCTGTCCTTGACCTCAGATGGCAATTCACAGTTCCTACCAGTGGTGGAAATGTAAACAGAAAAAAAATATGCAAGGTTCAAGAGCATCCATTATGCCACACCACTAGCTTACTTTGTGTTCCACTCCACTTTATTTTTTTGTAATCCTGTTCAACTTCATCTTCTCAGAAATCTCAAGCTGGCAACTTGGCAGGAAGGGCAGATTTTAATGTTTGATTTTGATGCGTCTGAATCCTGTTGTATCCCCTTTTTCACAAAAAGTCCTGGTCAACATTAGGTTTGTTGGTTTAGTAAAATTATAATTACCACAAAAATTTAAGTTTCAGGGAAAAACAGCTTCTATGAACCAAAACGATTGTATTTAGGATGACCTCCCTTTGCATTTACCATGTTTTTAACCCTTTTTATTAAAGGGGTCATATTTTGCTAAACCCACTTTTATTAGTCTTTGGTTCATTTATTTGTGTATTTGGACCCTAATAGTTCCAAAAGTTTGAATTTGAACCCTCCAGGTGCTGCAAAGCTATCTTTATATTCATTTTTCATAGAAATCAACTAGATTTTTACAAACTGTTTCAATTCCTGCTTAATTTGTTATGTTTTATAACTAGTTACGTCACGACATTTGCACGTATGAGGTCAAGATATCCAACGAACATTTCTCCGAGTACGACATTATTGTTTATCAGCAGCAGCGGTTGTAGTAAAAACTGAAAATATGTCCAAACTTCGAGCCGATTACCTAAAATGTTCAGTTGTTGGTTGAACGGGACAGAGCAGCACAGCCAACAACCTGGAGGGGGCGGGGCCTGAAGTGGCTCATGTGCATTTAAAGGGCCAGCGCTCAAAACCACCTTTCTGGTGTCATTACTCAGAAATAGGGTTGAAGATGGACCTGTGGAGTTGAATTAATGAAGAATTCAGTCCCCAGCACAGCATTTACAGTTTATGTAGACCACAGGGACATTTATTTTAAAATGCATAATTCCATTTTTTTTTTTTTTTTAAAGCAAAATATCACTCCTTTAAGTCAGTATGATTTCTTGCATTTGTTTTCTGAGGTTTTATACCAGGTTTCATTCCACACATGTCAGATGTTTTTAATTGTTTGTGCTGCTTCTTGTCATGAGGTCAGGGGTCACGCTGAATAGTGACTTAGTTTTTATCTCTTCTTTCTTGCTAGAACCATAAGCTGAAGAGTTTTTTTGGGGAAAATGAAGAGTTCAGAGATGCTGTTAACCTGCAGCTCCTGTACAGCCGGTCAATACTATTGACTGTAGTTTGGCTCTGCTGTAATTATAGGGTTGATAAATGGGGTCAGCATGCGTATAAGTGTGTGTGTGTGTGTTTAATTGGGTAAAGAAGCCTCCCTTTCCTAACAATGAAAAATAACACTAGCATAACAAGCACTTGTTCAATTTGCCCTCATTGACTAAGTAAGAAATATTGCTCACTACATATCTACATGGTTGGAGGTTCTTGGTTGGAGGTTCTTGTTTTATAGGCGATACTCAACCTATAGATATGATAAGTCCTGCACCTTCCAGTTGTTATTTCACAAAAAAAAAAAAAAAAATGTATTAGTGGGCAAGAGTAGTAATTTTTTGATCCCATGTGAATCAAGTCATGATGTACAAGTGATGTTTATCAGTTTAACAAAATCTTACAAATAAAAAAAGTTTATAGCAAAACAGTTCAAGTATCAAACTGTGAAATATGGAAATACAAAGACTACACACCCAAACGTCCTGGAAACGTCAGTGCACCTGTGTCTGGTCACAGTCCACTCAGAGTTTCTTAGTAGCTTCAACATGACTGGACCAGACCTTTTTTTTAAGTTAGGTCTCATGGGTCATAGCGGGTAAGGGTGGGGCTCTCTACACTTTTTACATATTCAGAGTTTGCAGGTACCCGACACTTACATTTCGGAAAGCGGCCCCAGTTTTACTGTCACGTTCAGTTCTTCTGTATTTATTTATTTATTTATTTAATAGGGACAGTGCATATTAATGAACATCTACAACAATTGCAGCTGTAAATATGCCAGATTGTAGCAGCAGTGCTAATTTCCATCTGTACAAAGACATCTCAAGGAAAAGTCCTTAAACACTTGTATGTTTTCTGTTTTACCAAAGGTTTGACAAGACCTTTGATGCCATTCTCACACGGCCGATATCTGGAAATTGGTTACTAGCTACTGTAATGAAGGAACAGTCAGGATTAGCCAATTCGCCGACGGTAAAGTCACCAAGTTAAGGGGAAACAACCTACCAAAATCTCTACACATAAGTAATTAACTCACTGTGTGTTATTTATTGAGGTATTTTTAATTTTTCATGGCAGCCAACGTCGGCCAGCTGTTCATACTTCTAGTGTTTATGCTACCCATTTACTCGTTTCCTGTTTTTATGCTAGCTCCCACAAGTTAATGCCAAAAATAAGTGCCACTTGACTCAACCAGTAAACATTTTTATTTGTAACTAGCACGTTGACCTGTCAGGAACCGCGGGTTCTAGATCCTTTGATCCAGTTCATTCCTTTACTTTCTTGGTCAATTCCACCGGCCTTCTCAGTTGAATAACCTCTCAGCTGGCATGTCTGTTTCTACACATGAAATTTGACACCATGGCAACATGGCCCAATTGTTTATGTGTTGCTAGGTAACCCACTTCAAATATGATTCTATGATTCTGGGCATTTGTAAGGCTATTATATTCCAAAATTACAAATATCTCCCAAAATATTGGTCCTATCAACTTGCTGTTTTAGCCAGTCTCTTCCTTGACCAAAAATACACAAGTATGCCAAACTGCAGCAGTCCACTTTCCTTTTATAATATAAAAAATTACTTGACCTTATACTTGAACAAAAATAACTCCTCAAACTATCAACTTCGTGTTTACTAGAGGATCCTTTAGTCTAGCCTGATTCTGCCACGGTTTGTTCATCTATACAACAGTTCAGACCAGGCAGTGATTTATTTCCTTCCACTATGTTCAGCCAGGCAGATATACACTACTGTCAATAGGCCCTCGTGTAAATGGATCTAGATGGAACTCGTGCCCAGACTATTCTTTCACTGCATCAAATCAAACTAATGTTGGGTTATGTAAGAATCAAAGGGCTGGAGCTCAGTACCTATCCTGTAAATATCACAGAGTTTGTCGTGAAACCAAACAGAATGTATGGTTCAGGAAACAAGGAAATCTGATTGTTCAACGGCATGAAAGGAAAGGAAATATGTACCCAATTTACCATGGACACCATTCCTGTCTGTATTACATTACTATGAAATCCTGCTAAGAATAGTTCATTTCACAGTTACACTGACAGTGACTGCAAAAGACTCATTTGAAACACTTGATTATGCGCAGAGATGTTGACACACTATCTGACTCAGTTTGACAACTACTGGAAAGAAGACTGAAAACATGTATCTTATCTTTAGCAGTACATGGTTGTTCTTAACTTCACCAACTATTACCAAAGCAGAGTTTCTATGAAATAAACACTTTAGTAGTTGGTGGGTCAGTTATACATATCTCTTAAATTAGGTGCAATGCCCGAAATGAAACACTGAAAATAGTTTGTTTAAACATGGCAGGTGAACATCAGTGTGGAATGCTGCAATTCTTTAGTTCACAGCCCCACCTCTCAGGAATTCCTGGGAATCTGAAAAATCCTACCCCCCTATTTGGTACTTTTTTCAGGGAAAGTTTTTTCCCTGTGTAATTTTGGTAGAAACTCACAGAGTTCTTCAAAATCCTGGCTAAATGATAAAGTTCCTGGGTACCAACTGGTCTAAACTCAACCATGTAGTATGTTAAGAAGGTTGAGCCTGAAAGTGAAAGAGGTGGCCTTTCCCAACCTGAAGAAACTCACTGATAAAGCTCAATTCCTTGATTCTTTGTGCCAATAACATCTCCAAATCCCCAGATTTTACCAAACCTACAGTGAAGCATGTAAGTTTTGACCATTTACACACAACAACAATAATGCCACCGTGACGATTTGGGATGAGACTGTGTTGCGTGACCAAAAAAACAAGGTGACTCACTTCATACAACTAGATAAATGTCTGTAATCCATTTTAGAAGACTTGAGGCCAAATGAAAACTGAAGTCAGTCTTGTTTCAAATAAACCAATATCACAAATCACAAATTTGCAACATCCTTTGTCCGTTAAACCCTCAGGAAACCCCAGAAAACCATCATTAATAGGGAAACACTGAGCAAAAACATGCAGATTATTGCTCTGATCTTTAAACTATCAAGTCCTTCTTTTGAACTGTGTAAAAGTAAAAGCAAAGGGCCTTATGTTTTTTTGGGGAAATGAAACAAACACATAGTATAAAATGTGTAGGTTGTTTAAATGTATCAATCATAGTGTATTATGTTGTAATGAATTTAAAAAAAAAAAAAAAAAAAAAAAAAAGGAAAAAAATCTCCCTTTAAGGAGGAAATTCAAAAGTAGTAAGAAGATAAATAATATGCAGATATGGACTTGGATATTTAAAGACGCAGAAGAGCGATTCTTGTGGCCTCACTGCTCCTCTGGGAGGGAAGGTGCTAGTATTATAATTGGAGAAGATGGACTGTCCACACTCTCTCTTTGCTTTATTGGGGCCCTTTAGAGCAGCGGCCTAATTTCATTGACTGAGAGCAAGTGACCATAATCCTAACCGCAGGCTTTATTGGAGTGCTCATAAGAGGAGTGAGCGCCACTCTACAGTCTGAAAACCTAAGTGTGCTGCATGAGAGTGTGTGATAGAAGGATATCACATTATCTGTGGAGAGCCCAAGGGTTTACCTCGGCCTGTGCCTGCACATTTGTGTGTGCAGTCCTGCGCTTTTGCAAAGGTAATGTGTGGGTTCCATCGTCAAATACTGAGAACCATGTACAGGGTGACACAAAAAAACGGGAACTTTTTAACAATCCAATAAAACCAAGAGTGATGGAAGAAAAATATTTTATTCATAGTAATTGAAACCTTAAACCATGCCATTTAAGAAACGATGGAATTTTCATTCTTTAAAAAAAAAAAATGACTTCCTGTAGATGGCGTCCTCCTGTATGAATGCATTCTTGAAATCTGCTGTTGAGATTCCTCATTGACCGCTGCAACATTTCAGCTGGGATACTGTGAATTTCATCCTGAATTCTCTGTTTTAACTCATCCAGAGTTCTTGGTCGAGTCGTGTACACCTTACTCTTGAGATAGCCCCACGAGAAAAAAATCACAAACGGACAAATCTGGTGATCTAGGGGGCCAGGAAACGTTACCAAATCTTGAGATCACATGGTTAACAATTCTCGCACAGCCGCCAATGGTTACTATGGTCACCCTGTACAAGTACAAGTACAGGGTGACCCAAAAAAACGGGAATTTTTGAAGTGCGTATTGGCAGAAATGAGCAAGTGGCAGCACTGCGAGACAGTGACCTTGAGCAAGTAAACACACCCCCATTTTAGTAACCATTGGCGGCTATCTCAAGAGTAAAGTGTACACGACTGGACCAAGAACTCTGGATGAGTTAAAACAGAGAATTCAGGATGAAATTCACAGCATCCCAGCTGAGATGTTGCAGCGGTCAATGAGGAATCTCAACAGCAGATTTCAAGAATGCATTCGTACAGGAGGACGCCATCTACAGGAAGTCATTTTTAAAAAATGAAAATTCCTTCATTGTTTCTTAAATGGCATGTTTTAAGGTTTCAATTACTATGAATAAAATATTTTTCTTCCATCACTCTTGGTTTTATTGGATTGTTAAAAAGTTCCCGTTTTTTTGTATCACCCTGTATTATTAGTGCCAAAGCTGAAAGTCTCCTTCTTGGTTTCTTCCTTCTAGTCAGATTCAGAGCCTCATCTCGAACCATTTCTTTGTGTTTTGACAGCCAGACAAACAACTCATGGCCTGGAAAATGAGTTCCAGACCAGGAAGAACGCCTACACTCAGGGCAGTATTGTAACAAAGATCAAGTAAAATGTGACAGTTGTTCCTGAAACAACAGAACTAGAATCGCTTGCCAAAAGGCAGAGGCTTCAGAGTGAAGTAGCTCTCAGAGACCTCTATCTAAAAACACCCCCTGAAGTCATTGTAGTATTATTTGTTTGTTCTGGACCCTCTAATAGTGTTTAACTGGTCTAGCTTCGGAACCCACTATCAGCCCTTAATGACTGAATGAATGAATGAATGAATGTTTATTTCAGTTAAATACAAAATACAAAACACATACATATTAAAAAAAAACAACAAAACAAAACATATACATATTAAAAAACAAACTAACATAAAATTAACACATTTTGTAACTGAAAACGGAAGAAGCTGAAGCCGGAGGCTTATTTCTGCTTCTCCTATTCACCTCCTTAGTCCAAGTCCACACCTGAAGTTGCAGCAGATAAATACTTAAACACAAATTATACTACATTCAATGTTATAAGTCATTTTGTAATCATATTACTTTCATAGCCCTTCATAATTTGACAAATTAAATTCTTTTTGAAACTCAACAGTGAGCTACACAATTTCACTTCATCCTTCAGTTCGTTCCATAGCTTGACACCAATAACTGAAACACTGTGATATTTAACGTTTGTTCTTACTTTACATTTTTCAAACACAAACATCCCTCTTAAATTATAATTCCCTTCTCTTAACTTAAAAATTTTCTGAATACAAAAAGGAAGGTTTTTACTTTTAACGCGAAACATAAATTCCATTGTTTTTAAATATACAAAATCAAAAAATTTTAGTAAACCAGATTCTACAAAAAGTGGATTACTTGATTGGAGATAACCAGCTTTGTTTATGACTCTACTAGCTTTTTTTAGCTTTTTTTTTTTTGGAGTTTAATTATTGGGTCTAAATTAGTTTTATACACATTGCCCCATATTTCCACACAGTATGACATATATGGCATTACAAGTGAACAGTACAATATATGCAAACATTTTTTGTTTAACAAGTCTCGAGTTTTATAAAGAATTGCAACAGCCTTGGACATTTTGCGTTTGATATATTCTATTTGTGGTTTCCAACAGAGTTTATGGTCAATAATCACTCCCAAAAATTTTGTTTCATACACCCTTTCAATTTCCATTTCATTAATTTTCAGTTTTATATCATAATTTCCACTAGCACCACCAAAAACCATAAATTTTGTTTTATCTTCATTAAGTGATAACTTATTTACATCAAACCATTTTTTTTAACTTGATCAATTCCTTTTCCACAGTTTCTAACATTTGTTTCATATTTGTTCCCGAATAAAGCAAATTAGTATCATCTGCAAATATTGTAAATTTTAACTCACTAGATGCCATAAAAATATCATTTAAATCATGACAAGCCACAATCCAAACTGATAACAATTAAACTAAAGTGTATTTAATAAAAAGATGGTGTGTTTTGAACCTGAGACCATAAAGAATATGACAGTATGCCAACAGAGAAGACAAGTTTAATGATAAACCAAACTGACCATCAGGTGGTGATGCTAAAAAGGGAAACATTCCCTTTAACACTAAATTAACCAAACATAAAATGTGTACTCAGTTAAAAATTGAAAGTGCATTCAGTCACTTATTCAAGCATTAAATACACTGAGGTTTTTGTCCTCAGTGTAGGTAAAACCATAGCTGATACAGTCGGGGTCATAACTGAGTTTCGCCATGATATGAATGGAAACTTTTGGGTCTTTTTTTTATGCTGTGAAATGTCTGGTATTAATTAACATTACATTGCATTACTGCCACCTACTGTTGGGGAGTGAGAATGGGCAGCGCTATTAAAAATAAAGCACATGATTGGTTTCTTAAAATTATTGTTTGCCCGGGTAAAGGCCAGCAACCCACTGAAAACAGGTTTGTGATCCACTTTTGGGTCATGACCCACCAGTTGAGAATCACTGCTCTAATAAATGAACTAGTGATCCCTGTTTTCCTCTTAATAAAAACAGTAGGTTTGTCAGGTCAGTATGATGTCGTACTCACCTTTGGCACTGGACTTTTGGATTTTCTGTTTATTTAACCCCCAGAGAATCTCAAAGAAGAATATTGGTGGCTCCTGACTCTCCTGTATTTATTATTTATTCATGAATATTTTTGTTCAGTTCGCATTATAAATCAAAGTTAAGGTCCAATCCCAATTCACCCCTTGGCTCTTGCACTTGGCACTACCCCTTGTAACAGAGTTGTAAGGGATAGGGGTTGAAATATTCCCCTATGAAATGAGACAACCCTTCGCAACCTGTTATGTCATCAGCAGTCATCGATGGCGCTATTAACAGATGCAACGACTTTGTTTCCGAAAGTATTCACCATACCGTCTGTAGCTGTAACCGTCTCTATTCCGTGGGCTTTGGTCATCTTTTTGCGACTATCAACTGCAAACCGCAGGAATGTGACCTATAACACATTGAAACGACATTAAACGGTCGATCAAATGATTAAAGGCGGCCTTACACTGTGCGAGTTTAGAGACGATTTCTCACTCATGCGACTATTTCTGGGATCGGGCCCAATGTGCCTCTAATCGTGTGTCGTGCTTCGTGCAGTGTACATGGGGTAAAGAGAAGCGACTAGCACCTCACGACCACCTCACGACCAGCAATCGTGTGTTCGCAAGGAAAACGGAGCTGTTTGAAATCCTGCTCGCTCCTCGTGAGTGTATCGTACTGTCAAAGCAGTGCCACGAACCGGTGTGCCTCAAATTCTCACACTGTGCATGCACGAACACAGATGCGTACAGTAGCGTACAAGCTAACAGTAGCTGGCTATTGTCCTAGTGCAGTTTGGCTGTTGCAGCTTACCTCGAGTTCTCTTTGCTGTAGGATGACAGCCCATACTGTCCACGTCTGGACAACCAATGCCTGCACCAAACACATCGTTGTCTTTTCTTCTTTTTTGATTCCCCGCAGATAATGGCACATATTACCAAAGCAGCTCGTTGGTTTTTGTTTAGCACTACCATTTCGTGACTCACGCCAATGCACAATCGTCTATGCACTTTTACGGATTCCTTGGTATTTTAACGTTGTATTTCCGGATACAAGACTCGAATGTGTGGTGCGTCCTGTGGTGTATGGTCCTACAGTGTGAGCAGTCAGGTCGCATACGAGCGTCGGTCCGTGCAGTGTGAGAACATGAATCGTGAGTCTGACTGTACGACTGATTCGCAGAGTTTGAGATGGAGCTGCGTGCAACGATCGAAATAATCGCACAGTGTATGGCCGCCTTAAGTTCTTTACAAAGAAAATACGTACATTTGTGTTTCTTTCATCACACTGCTGCACTTTTTGGCTGTCTTTACCTCCATCTTGCCAATGATTTGAACAGAATTAAGCGAAGTTTCTTCTACCCCTCCGTTTGTAGTGTGGTCCTGAAAAATCTCCGTTTCGAGGACCAAACAGCTCCTCTGCCTTAGCCCTTCCCCTCTGACTAATCAAGAATCAGGACAACACTACCCCTTCAGATGTACATGCAAAACAGAGGGGTAGGGGTAAGGGGGAGGGGATATGGGGTGAATTGGGAGTGGGTCTAAGTAGGTTATGTGGCAATTTTACATTTACTTTGTCTAAAAATGGTTGAATATACAACCAAAATTAAATGCGTCTTGCCTTTGGCTCCCCTGCAGATGTGTGGATATCTACACAGTGAAGTACTTATCATGGCTCTCTTACCAGTTCTGAGCCTAGAACTGGCACCAGAGTAGTAATGATGGAAATGATATCACAATGTCAGAGGTGGATTATGCTTCTGCAACACATGTGATGAATCAACTCCTCACACACCCAGAGCGTCATGTACCAGGACAAGAAAACGAGTGTGTGAATGTTTACATGGTTTCAGGCCCGCCGAGCTGACATCCGTGATGAATTAAGTCATTTTGAACAATTTGATTTTGAGAAGTCTCACGGCAAGCGCAACCTACAGAGAAACAGAGGGAGTGTGTGTGTGGGTGTGTGTTTGTTGCCTGTATAGACCCGATCCACTTAATCTTAATCATCATTAGGCAGAGGGGGGTGATCTTATTGATATCTGAGTGAAACAGAGATTTTTCAGTGAAACCTTTGGCTTAAGTTGAGGTTAACCTTCTTTGCTGTTACATCCACTGAAACATGATGCAGCCAAATGAAAGAAAAAAAGAATATGCTAATGTTTGAACTGTTATGAGTCATAACAACAGGAGGATTTCTGTTTATGACCAAATCTGCAACAATCTAAACAAGCTCTATTTATACTTTTTATTTATTTCTTCAAGGAATTTGGGTGGGAGTTTAATATTACTTACCCTACCTGTGATTTTCATACAGTAGGCCTATGTCCTTTTTACTACTTCCTTCTCTAGTTAGTTTTGTAAACGGTCAAATAATTACTTGTTTTAAGCTATTGGTTGATTGAGTTTTCACATAAGCATTTTCCCCACAGTATTTGAGTCGGCAAGTTCTGCTGATATAAATTTTATTGGTGTCGATTAATCACTCTATCCCTGTTGTTTTTCAATTTGTTTTATACTAGTGCTGTCAAACAGTTAAAATTTTTTAATCAGATTAATCACAGGATTGCTGTGGATTCATTTTGATTAATCATGATTAAATAGAATTCATTTTTAATCTATATTAATTGTGTTTCATTTTACATCAGCAAACAGACTCAAGAAAGAAGGGAATATATATGCACTTAACATGTTTGTCACAAGCTTGGCCACATGTTAGCCGAAGTGCTAACAGAATCCCCAACTAGAGTATGCTTCACTTTAATGTAGTATTTTAAGCTGGAAGTGCTTCGGTGAAAAGAAATTTCCTTCCTACAGAGTGTGTATAATTGAGGACTTGCAGCTGACGTCACCGGTCATGTGATTGTAGTTTACACCGCCATATTGGTAGGCACGCTATCTGGATCCAGAAAGTCAGAACTGTTGCTTTGTATCGTGGTTTTCTTTGGACTCATGTTTGCGTGTTTTGTTATTTGTGAGTATGTCTGCTTGTGCTCAAGGCACCATAGATGAGTTTCAAAGTTTACTAACAACAGTGATGCACGCACAACTCGGAGGTAAAAACAGGAGTACCAGCTCCAGCCGGCTCACATTAGCCGCGTATACTTCCAGGCTCTCCCCAGTAACTCGTGAACGAGCTGATATGTTAGCTCTAAAACGGTCCATTCACTGTCTCTGTCCAAAAGCCGACCCCATCTTCTCTTTCACGGCCGCATAATTTGACTTGACCGCATCGGGAAGGCTGTCCCATAGTAGAAAAGCAGACTTGCACAGACGGGTGGGGAGTATTGTCACCAGCTCCCCGCTGAACTCACCGGTGTCACCCTCTGTAGCTCCGACTGCCACTTCCATCTGCCTCACCCAGCTGAGGAAACTCTGGCAGCCACTGCCGGCAAAGGGAGCAGGTAGATCCACAATCACTCTGTCTCTATAGGGTGATAGGTCAGGGGAAGCCCTCCTGGTAGGTTTAAAGGGGTCTTCATCACCGTACCACATGATGACAATTCTTTTTTTCCATGCCACTAAACGCAACAGGCACACAGGCTAACTATACTGAGAAGCTACGCTAACCGCGGTAATAACTATAAACAGCGGTCAGCAGAACAGAACCACCGCTGCCACCAATGGAACCCAGCGGTCTTTATGCCTAATTTATAACTGGTGTGAGCTAAGTAATAAACGGCACACAGGAGTTGAGCAGGTCCATCGTTTAACATGTTGTACAATCCAAGGAAAGCTTGCCTACCAATATGGCGTTGGAAACAGCAAACTACATGATCATGTGACGTATGTGCAAAACCTCAATACTTTATGTCAGTCGACTGTTCCGTCTTGGTTTTTTTTTGCCCTCATATTTCCACCCAGAGGGACAACATGCTGTTTAGCATCTTCCATCTTTATGGGTTGGTTCTGCTGCCTGTCACTACCGGATCAACGGACCATTTGCGCATACGCTAACTCTGCTTGGACAAACTGACCCAAATGTGTTGCCAGAGACATTCAGAGTCATTGTGCGCTGCAGATGGGTTAATTGTGTTAAAATTTTTAATCAGATTAATTATGATGATGGATTAATCCACGTTAATGCATTAATTGTGACAGCCCTGTTTTATACATAAGTCTGGACTGGATTGACAGTGTTGGTAACATAAGCCAACCAACATCACATTTCTCTATTAAACACTTTAAATCAGTTATAGGAGCCCGGCAGTCACTTAGCATAAGAAGCTAATGGCAAAATGTGTTGTCAGGGCATTTGCAGCCTTTAGTTTTCATTTAAAAAAATGAAATATTGACAAGAAAAAACAATTTTCAGCTTTTTTCATTTTCAAGTTTTGATTATGTTGTATGAAACCTTATGCCAACCCAGAGTGTGGAAGAAACTGTCAATAAAAAAACATGTCGTCCCATGTTTTAAACCTGAAGTCTCAATGAGGCACCACTCACCCTCACACCCTCACGACACGTTATTTTCAGATGTGTTAATTGGGTGAAAAGCTTGGCATGTGTTCTTGCAGGAAATAGGGTTTGATTCAACAAGTTTGAGCAGATACTGTTTTAGAGACCCACAACTATCCAAAGCTAGACTGTGTTCGTTTTAGATTCTCATGGCTAAACATTATCATTACATGACACATGCTGACTTCATGATGAGCCATAGCGTTGCAGTATGATACACGAGAAAGGTTTCCAAGGCGTCATCGACATAATCCATGCCTGAGCTGCAAAGATTCAGGTCATTTAACACAACATATTGAAATGTGCCATCTGTTGAATCCGCACGTGGAAATTGACCTCAAAGCTTAATCATCTTTATCATTTTCCTTCAGTTCTAAATCTAATGCTACTTCTTTGACCTACAGTATGTGTGCATGGTGCGTCTGACCTATTAACAGTGTTCTTTTGTTGCTATCGTTACAAATCAACGTGATTTGTGATGAAAGTCAAGGATTACCAAACGGATAACTAAAACGAGATCTAGCTGTTGTATTAAAACTTTAGGCTGTTTGACATTTACTGGAAAATATGAAAAAGAATGAGTGTCAGAGTTTGATACTGACTGACATTTAGCCATATGCCAAGGCAAGATTTTTTTTAGATTTAAAAAAAACAAAACAAAACAAAAAAAAACTATATCACTTTTTAATTTACCTTTCCATTACTTTACACAGTTAGTGTTGGATGTACACAAATATTTACCTCTAATTCTGAACATGATAACATTCCCATTCAGATAGGGGTCATGTAAACAGCGTATTTTTAGAATTCAGAAGATTTTTCCAATTAAGCTGTTATGGTTTTCTTTAACAATGAGGTGTTTTTACTGATTTTCTTGCCTGTCTGCAGTCAAATCAGTGCGTTGTTCACTGGCCAACAGTTTGGAAAGCAGAGGTTGTATAGCAAGAAGCAAAACTGACATTTGTTATATTTGCTTTGAAACATTATGAAAGACCAGGTTTTTGGAGGTGTCAAACTATTGTAATGTCGACCTTTTCAAGATGGTGGTGGCAGAACAATTGAGGTGTTTGTCAAACAGGTACAACACTAGTGGGAAATTTGAGGAAAAAAGAAAGTCAATTACATTCCCACACAGAAGCAAACAGCTCAAGGGGTTTTGGGGATTTGTCCATAATTTAACATGAAAAAGAATATATTAGTGCATTGTTAATCTGAATATGCACAGATACATGCTAATAGGAATATTTGTGGACATAGCCACATTAACAACTAAATGGGAATATCATCTTTTTTTAAATAAGGAAGTATTTTCTGCATGTGAACACGTTTTGAGAGTTTCTTTGAGTTTTCACATTGTTAACCAACAATGAACTTTGGTATTCCTGGACTGCATATTGTAAGAAACAACAAAAATCTGAAAAACTATGTATACAGAGGATAATTCTATCAGTGCCCCTTTGACCACAGTGCTGAGGAAGATCTGGAGTTGGTCCCCAAGCACCTTCACTGGCAGCTAACTGCTCCTAATGTGTTAAGTGTTAATGCTAATGCTAGCTAGTGTATGTGTATTTGGACGATAAAATGCAGACACCAAATCCCCCCCATGGGGATAATTAAGTGAGTTAACCTTTTACCTTTATTAGCACTCCACCCTTCACTCTCTTTAGTGGGACAATGTTGATATACAAATATATACAGGGTGGGGAAGCAAAATTTACAATGAACATTTAGTTGTTTTTTCTCAGCAGGCACTACGTCAATTGTTTTGAAACCAACATATATTGATGTCATAATCATACCTAACACTATTATCCATACCTTTTCAGAAACTTTTGCCCATATGAGTAATCAGGAAAGCAAACGTCAAAGAGTGTGTGATTTGCTGAATGCACTCGTCACACCAAAGGAGATTTCAGAAATAGTTGGCGTGTCCATAAAGACTGTTTATAATGGAAAGAAGAGAATGACTATGAGCAAAACTATTACAAGAAAGTGTGGAAGATACTATTAAAGAAGAATGGGAGAAGTTGTCACCCGAATATTTGAGGAACACTTGCGCAAATTTCAGGAAGTGTGTGAAGGCAGTTATTGAGAAAGAAGGAGGACATATAGAATAAAAATATTTTCTATTATGTCAATTTTCTTGTGGCAAATAACTTCTCATGACTTTCAATAAACTAACTGGTCATATACTGTCTTTCAATCCCTGCCTCTAAACATTGTAAATTTTGCTTCCTCACCCTGTATGTGTGTGACTAATGATAAAACCGATTCCTTGTGTGATGTAATTTCTCATAGGATCCACCCTGGAAGCACATGATGTCATGTTTATGCTTTGTTATTTCTCTAAGGATTGACAGTCATTGCAAAATGGAATTTAGCTCAATTAGATTTCTCTGAAAAGACCAACAATTGACCCATAATAACAACCACTATATTGATTTACAGGACAATGTGGATCTGGGAGAGCTGATGTTCTCGCTGTGTTATCTCCCCACGGCCGGCAGACTCACCATCACCATGATCAAAGCCAGAAATCTCAAAGCCATGGACATCACTGGAGCTTCAGGTGGGTTCTCCCTGACAATGTAGTGCTTCAACAGAGGATGTATAAATGCACAAATGTTTTATTGTTACCTCCGCGAAGGAGGTTATGTTTTTGCCAGGGTTTGTTTGTCTGTCTGTCTGTCCGTTAGTGTGCAACATAACTCAAAAAGTTATGGACAGATTTTGATGAAATTTTCAGGGTTTGTTGGAAATGGGATAAGGAAGAAATTATTAAATTTTGGTGGGAATTGGGGGTGGGGGGGCACTGATCAGCCTTGGCGGAGGTCTGCGCTCTCCGAGTGCCTCTAGTTATCCTCTTGAAACCCAGCAATCCATTTTTGTCCTGTGTAGGGGACAAGACTTTCACAGCTTTACTTAAAAATAGGGCTAAGGGTCCTGTAGTCCAACGGCTTATTCAAAGACATTAATTGGTCATGGCACCAAAATGAAAGCCCATATGTGACTTCCTGTCTATTGCCAATAGTAACTAGAAGCACTCGGAGAGCGCAGACCTCCGCCAAGGCTGATCAGTGCCCCCCCCCCCCCCCCCCGATCACCACCAAAATTTAATCATTTCTTCCTTATCCCATTTCCAACAAACCCTGAAAATTTCATCAAAATTTGTCCATAACTTTTTGAGTTATGTTGCACACTAACGGACAGACAGACAGACAAACCCTGGCAAAAACATAACCTCCTTGGTGGAGGTAATTATATCAATATCTTCAACTGTTTTGAAGTTATAGGACTTTGATTTTTTTCCCATTGTAAACCAATGGGGATTTTTCAAATTTTAAAAGTCCATAAAAAAAAATCAGAAATTAACATTTCTCAATTCTTTGAGCAAACTTAGTAGACCATGCCCCAAAGATGTTCCACATGAAATATCAAGTCATTCTGACTGTCAGTTTTGGAGAAGAAGATTGTTGAAATATTGTTTACGGATGACAAACGGACAATGAACAGACGACGAACAGATGACAACTGTTACCAACAGTTGGACTAAAAACAGGGTTCCTACAAGTTTCTACAACTTAAATTTAAGTATTTTTAAGACTATTTAGAACAGAATTTAATGCCTATTTTACAGCCTATTTCAAGGCCATACTGGGAACAATTTGTGACTCCTAGAATTTAGGAAAACTCATGTCAACCAGGTCAAGAATGATCTTTTCTCCAACCAGGTATTATTTAACTGACACTTCCTCATGATTACTTTTTGCTTGTGAGCCGTCCTTTAAAAGTTCCTAAAGTCACCTTTCTCAGCTGCATGTGTTTTGGGCTGAATTTTCTATGATCATTTCTCACCAGGGGCTTCAAAGTTAGCGATAAGTGGTTTCTAATTTCAATATAAATAATCAGGTTGGAACAGGTGGAACTGAGCCGACTAACGTTACTTTCTTTGCAGCTTGGACATTTCCAAGAAACATTTACAGCTAACAAGTTTATGGCAACATAACTTAAGACCTACCATATCAAATTTGGTATCTGTTAAAGACTTTTTAAAGTATTGAATGCAGATTTGTAAATTCAAGACTTTTAAGACTTTTTAAGAACCCATGGGAACCCTGTAAAACAAACAAAAAGATAAACAAAAAACCACTGTAAAGTACTTCCCATCAATAAAAATATAAAAAATGGATCTGAAAATTCTTTTGCATTTTGCAGTTTCCAATCAAGACAAATATTCAATGTAAAAAAAAAAAAGCCCAAACTTTTCCTTTCCTGGGTCTGAGGAGGATATAAGTCAGTGTTTTGTAAAATAACTCTTTTCTATCTCTTCTCCAGATCCATATGTGAAAGTGTCCCTGATGTGTGAAGGCAGGAGGCTGAAGAAGAGGAAGACATCTACCAAGCGAAACACTCTGAACCCCGTGTACAACGAGGCCATTGTGTTTGATGTCCCTCCTGAGAACATAGACCAGATCAGCCTCCTCATAGCCGTCATGGACTATGATCGGTCAGTGAGTTACCCACGCTGTAAATAGGTTTACTTTTCTACACATTCATTGTTTCCTGTACCGGAACTTCAGTGTGCTGTCTGCTGTCCTACAGGGTCGGCCATAATGAAGTGATTGGGGTGTGCCGGGTGGGCAGTGAAGCGGAGAACCTGGGCCGAGACCACTGGAGCGAGATGCTGACGTATCCACGCAAACCCATCGCACACTGGCATCCACTCATAGAGGTACGACCTGGAATGTGTTTTGTTTTTTAAACGGGCTTGATTTTTGATTCAAACCTATGGAAATCCGTTTCTGTCACCGTGATGGAAAAAGACGATCCGGTTAGCGCCAAGAAATAATAACCCAACACCACAAAATAATTTACTTTTAGTTTGATTTTCATTATTTCAAGAAAGAAACCAATCAGCCATAACATTCTGACCATGAACAGGTAAAATGTTATTAATTGAAGTAAAAAAAATAAATAAATAAAATGAATAAATTATTTAATCACAATGGAACCTGCCAGCGGGTGGATGCATTAGGCACCAAGTGAACATTTAACCCTCGAAGTCAATAGTCAACATGATGCGCAATTAGCGGCTAGAGCATTGACATGCCATTAAATGGCATTAAATAACATGAAAATAAAAAAATGCATAAATATTGCATGCCAAATGCAATAAACTGGCATCACATACAATGCAATTTCATGAGATCAGTCTCCAATAGTTGTTAAAAAAACAGCAAAATGGACAAGAGTAGGGACCTGAGCAACTCTGACAAGAGGGACATTGTGATGGTCAGATCATCTCCAGATCTTGTTTTATATTCCTAGTGTAAAGTGGTTCATAGTGACCAAAAATATTTGAAGAACAACTAGATCTCAACCAGTCCAGTATCTTTGGGAGCAGACTATTATTACCACCTGTCTAATATTGTGTAGGTTCCCCTTTTTCCACAAAAACAGCCCTGACCCGAGGCCTAGACTCCACCAGACCTCTGAAGGTATGTGTGGTATCTGGACCAAGACATTAGCAGCAGACACCTGAAGTCCTGGAAGTAGAGCAATGGAAGGGATTGGACTTGTTTATCCAACAATTGCAACAGATGATCAAGGGTCCTAAGATTGGGATGTCCTTCCTTAGTTCATTTGTGGTCGGTACTAACCACTGCAGACCAAGGTTATTATTGTTAAAGAAAACTAACGAAATGACGAAAACTAGAATTGTAAAAATATTTTCATTAACTGAAATATAAACTAAAATTAAAGGAAAAAAATGATAACTAACTGAAACCGTATGTCTGTTTACAAAACTAACTAAAACGTATAAAAATTCTGGATGAAATTCCCTTCGTTTTCGTCTTTGTCAATGTCGGATTGATATAAAATTGATTTATTTCCCTCAAGCAATTTTAGCTGTTAGCAACATATAATATTTAACAGTCCGTCACTTCTTGTCACTTGTTAGTCATCTTCTGGTCCCCACTCTACCTGGAAACATGGAGATTAAAGTTGGGAGAAAACAGCAGAGTCCTGTCTGGGATTTATTTGAATTCGACGGCAAAGAAGAAAAAAGATATAAAGAAATTAAAACTAAACTAAAACTAAGCATTTAGAAAATAACGAAAACAAATGCAAATTAACAAACCTGCTCTAAAAAGTAATTAAAACTAACTGAATTAGAGAAAAAAAGTCAAAACTAAATAAAACTAAACTATAATGAAAAATCCAAAACTATTATAACTTTGCTGCAGACCAGGAACACCCAACAAGACCTGCAGTTGTGGAGATGCTCTGACCCAATCATCACCGTTACAATATGGGCCTGCTCAAAGCCACTCAGATCCTTACGATAAGATATTGGGCGACTTTTAATAAAACAATGATGTAGTCACCGAGAGGCTAAGTGAGGGAAAAAATCATCTTTACCTGCCGGACGCACTGCTAAACAATAAAAACTGAGCTTCAGAGGAATGTCATTTATTAAGGTTAAAACAAGTAGTGAAATAATCCAACACAATCTAAAAAACGTCCAAGACAGTATACCTCCTTGGCGGCAAGCAGCAAAGTAGGACCTTCCCCCCTCACCACAGTTCATTCATTCAACAGGTAAAACAGCTGATTTTACTACTTCGGTGACGTAGGTACCACCCTCACATGACTCCTCCCTGAATGTGACAAAAGGGATACTATCTGGCACTAAGATAAGACAAGACAAGACAAGACAAGACAAGACAAGACAAGACAAGACAAGACAAGACGCATTTCAGTGTTTACAGCTGTAAAATATAGGAAACAAATTGCAGAACAGTCATGAATGAAACAGGAAATATAACAGTACATCAGCTTCGAGAACTACTTGTTCACTTGCTGCCTAATATATCCAACCCAGTGAAAGGCGTCACTGTAATGAAATAATCAATATTATTAACACTTCTCGTGTCAGTGGTCACAACGTTATGGCTGATCGGTGTCATCATTTCAGGAAAGGTTCTCATTATTTTGACAACGTTGGTCTTTCAAAACAGTGAGAAATCTCAAAAATAATTACTTCATCTGTATTTTGACATTCTAACCCATTACCATGATAACTAAGGACCAGATCCAGAAAAGGATGGTATGGCCTTTGCAGTTGCAAAACAAGTACAAATTAGACAAAAAAAAAAAAAAGAGTGTGATCCACAAAGGACCCACAAGTATGGAAGTCAGTCCACCCTGTGCTAGTAAACAGATAGTGACAGTGTAATTAACATCCATATAAATGCCATTTGCACGGATGTTAATGAGGGAATATTCATACATCTGGCTCACAATCAGCCTCTTTCTATGCAAATAAGCCTTGTTAAAAATAGCATCTAATTCAGAGAAGACCAGCACAAATTGCTACACACAGTTCGGTTGGTGCAATTCCTGCCGGCTGAAATGTTAATGTCTGCAAACTCACCTCTGTCGCTTGTATATTTCTGTCTGACTCCAAATGTTTGAGCTTGTGAGGTCTGAGCCATACTAAATAAATATTTAATGATATATAGCACAACATCTTTAGTATAATATGGGAGGGATCAGGTCTGTATGAATGTTATCTCAGAGTTTCAGGTAATCCTATCAATTCATGTAAATAATTAGTGTAAAATACAGTTTATCATCTTTTCATGGTCATCAGATATGACCATTTGGATGTTCAGAGGCAACAACGAGGTAAAATGCACCAAGGCAGCAGCCCTTTGGTGTTGGTTATGTGTGTCATTTGTGATGAGAGATGCAGTACATTGAGCTATTTACCACAAAACATGACTTTTTTTTTTACTATCTTTGTCAAAAACTGTGATTTTTCTCTCTCTCAAAATTATCTTTTAACCCATGAAGACCCAAAAATCCACAATCTACCAAAATCATATACTGATAAAAACTGTTTAATCCCTGTTGATCCACTAATCCATGTAAATAATTGGTGTAAAATACAGTTCATCTTTTCATGGTCGTCAGATATGACCCATTTGGACATTCAGAGGCTCCGTAGTTACCACGGAAACACTGTCATCTTCTACAACATTGATTCACCAGTAAAACCTATGGAGTTCAATATATAGCAGTGGATGGAGACAATTTATGTTCATTTAATGATATATTTTGATGGAAAATGTCAGGTTTTTTTTTTTTTTTCTTCATTTTTCTCTCTCTCTGATATAATAATCTTCAACTTTAACCCATAAAGACCCAAAAATCCACAATCTACCAAAATCATCTACTGATATAAACTGTTTAATCCCTATTGATCCACTAATCCATGTAAATAATTGGTGTAAAATGCAGTTTGTCATCAGATACGACACATTTGGATATTCAGAGGCTATGTAGTTACCGTGGAAACACTGTCATCTTCTACAACGTTGATTCACCAGTGAAACCCATGGAGTTGGATCAATGACAGTGGATGGACACACTGGGTTTAAGTTCAATTAATGATAGATTTTGCTAAAAAAAAAAAAGAAAAAGGTCACTTTTTTCCATTTTCTGTATTTTTGATGTATTAATCCTCAACTTTACTCTGATGTTTAATGAATATCTACATGATTAGCAAATTAAATAAAATACCTGATTTTCACTGAGAAAACACAAAATACAGAAGGTAATATTACAATAAATGGTGATGAACCACTTAATGACAGTTAAATATAGAAAAAAAATCATTTGGAACCTGCCACAAATGTCACACTGGGTCCTTATGGGTTAATATAAAAAGTGTTCTCCATTGAAGTTCAAAGACACTGTAACACATATAGCTGTGACACCAAAAAGAACATTAGTACAAATGTTTCTGCAAAATCCAAGATTTATTCAGTGAGATTACTTTAAGAGCCAGACATTAATCAAACACCTTCCAGATCTGCTTGAATTACATTAACAGCTGAATCAATTTTCATAGAGACTTCAGAAGATGGTGTCATAGATGTGACTATAGAAACACAAACTTCGGTTGATTGTGAAGGGTTCTGTGTGGTCATATCTGTACTTATTAAAGTCACAACATTTAGGAGATTTGTTGTTTAAATGATGAACCAATCATGTGTTGAAGTGTTGAAGAAACACCTAAAACACAAGAAACAAGGACAAAACTTTATGAAAGCTGCACAATTCATTAAACAAGTAGTGGGTAAAAGCCATTTTTGTGGATCCAGCCCTAAGTCATTATTTTATCTGAGAGGATATTTCTTTTATCACAGTGGTAAAGCTGGATTTCAGTCCAACGCAAGCATCTGCTTAACCCATAAAGACCCAAACAGCCACCGACGACCAAAACCATCCACTGATCTAAACTGTTTAATACCTTTTGATCTACTAATCCTATTCAAATGTGTAAATAATTGGTGTAAAATGCAGTTTGTCATCTTTTCATGGTCATCAGATATGACCCATTTGGATGTTCAGAGGCTCCATAGTTACCATGGAAACACCGTCATCTTCTACAACATTGATTCACCAGTAAAACCCATAGAGTTGGATCAATGACAGTGGATGGACACACTGGGTTTATGTTTAATTAATAATAGATTTTGCTGAAAAAGTCACTTTTTCTTCAGTTTTCTCTGTTTTGATATGATAACATTGAATTTACTCTGAGTTTTCATGAATATCTAAATAAAATATAGGTAATTAAATATAGGAAAATACATGATTTAGTGTGAAAAGAGCACAATACGGAGGATAAGTTGGATCAATAACAGTGGATGGACACACTTAATCTATGTTCAGTTAATGATAGATTTTGCTGAAAACTTCACTTTTGTTTAGTTTTCTCTGTTTTTGATATAATAACCCTCAACTTTAATCTGAGCTTTTATGAATATCTACATCACAGGTGTCAAACATACGGGCCAAGGGCCAAATTCGGCCCGCCAAAGGGTCCAGTCCGGCCCTTGGGATGAATTTGTGAAATGCAAAAATTACACTAAAATATTAACAGTCCTTTTAGTTCAGGTTCAACATCAGAACAATTCAATCTCAAGTGGGCAGGACCAGTAAAATACTATCATAATAACATATAAATAATGACAACTCCAAATGTTTCTCTTTGTAAATGTAAATATTTTCATGTATTTACACTAAAACGAAGTATAATTTTGCAAAAAATGTGAATAACCTGAAATGTCTTAAGAGAAGTCAGTACAATTTTAACAATATTCTGCCTGTTACTCAGTATTTCGTGTGTTTGTAGATCTACTGTTTATCTGCAAGTTATTTGAATATTGTTAAAATTATACTTATTTTTTTCAGTTTGTTCATGTTATTCACATCTTTTGAAAGGATAGTTTGTAGATGTAAACCTTTTCATAATGTAAATTACCTTTTTTCGCTCTAAAACATCGAGAAAAGTTTGGAGTTGAAATTATTTATATATTATTATTTTATTATTTTACTGGTTCGGCCCACTTCAAGTCAAATTTGGCTGAAACTGGCCCATGAACTAAGATGAGTTAGACACCCCTGATCTACATGATCAGTGAATTAAATATAAGAAAATATATAATGTTCACTGAAAAAATGCAAAATACAGAGGATTACATTATAATAAATTGTGCCAGTGCCACAAAAGTAACACTGGGTCTTTATGGGTTCATCTCTACAGTACTAGAAAAATGTTTGATTTGTTACAGTGAATACAAGATAATTCAAAAGAGAAATAACTCCCAAAAACATATGATTTAATGTCTGAATAAGTTTCTCTTACTATATTGTGTTTTTGATTTCAAGGTCTGGTTGGAAAAGAGAAAAAAAAAAAAAAAGAGCCGAACAAAAGTCAAACAATTACATAAGAGCACATGCATAACACTCCTGTTTACTTCACTTGTTTTGCTGTGATTGCCACAACAGAAGCACCTACCTAACAGAGAGACAGAGGAGAGTCGGCTGCATTCACAGAGCTGTTTCTATTTCTGAATTCCCAGCCCACACTCATTAAAAAAACAGAGCACGCTAAAACAGATGCTGGACTGATTCATGTAAATTCATGTTGACTTGTCAAAGCTAAATCTGCTGTTATTCAACTAAAGCAGGTCAGAAGATAAAACATTCCAAAACACAACGCTGTACGGTCAAATGTAAAGCCCTAGCATGGTCAGTGACGAGCATTAGCATCTGCCGGCTCATGTTTTCTTTCTTCTGAAGGCTTTAACCCTTCCATGCATGAATTATGAGAACCTTAATCAAATTTTTTTCCTGAGTGTTTTTATGCCTCTTTAAGCATGAAAAAAACAATGCGATTGAAAAATTTCTTCTGAAAAATAAATTAAAGAAATAAAATAAAAATAATAAAAAAACATAAAAAAAAAAAAAAAAAATAATGAAAACAAATTCTTATGAGCGTATTTTTCATGAAGTTGCAAAAATGTCCACCCAGCTGGACACCACACGTTTAATTTTTGACACACAGAAACATGTATTTACTGATAAATTGTGTGAAAACTATGGGGAGGGCTTGTGATTCTGGGGGTTTATACTCAGGAGAGATCTACATAATGTTACCAATTCATGCCAGAAAAGATATATAGTGTCTTAAAACTTTAATAAAAATATGTGTAAAAAAAACCCAAAACAAAACAAAAAAAAGAAAAGAACAAAACCCATAAATATACAAGAGAACAGCTGTAGAATAGCTGTCCACTGGAGTGACCACTATGCATGAAAGGGTTAAAATTCACTCGTGTTGCGTTAGAAAGTTGGCAAGGTGAACATTCCTTGTGTAATATAGACTAATAGGCTGCTAACTGGAATTAGCCTGTTTGCTATTAGCCTGGGTCGTCATGACCGGTGACGTGAGCTCTCTCCAAACATCATTACTTTTGCCACAGGGGGTCTGCTGATGCTCATTATGAGAACAGATAAAGACCCCAGGAATATTATTCCACCTCTAATGAACATGTCAGAGCTTTTCTTTTGCTTCTCTATTAACATTTTCATCGACATCCAGGCCAACTAAAGTATAATGAGTCCGTATTCAGATTAATTTACTGGAAAAGGATACTGTATTTATCCTTTCTCAAACGCTTGACAATGACAGCTGCTTTGAGTATTTATTTACCACAAAAGATTCTACTGTCTCTACAAAAGCACCCTAGAGGGGAAAAAGCCTGCCACATTTTCTTATTAAACCACATGCAAAACAGTATGTGTCAACAAATCAAATGCATAGCTGCAATTGTGTATAAAGCTAGAGCATATTTGGTTTGAAATAGTCAAATTAATATGTTATATCAAATTTGAGTATCTCATTATGCCTCTGCAAAATAAAAAAGAAAATAAACATTTCTAAATACATAAAACCCAATCCAAAACAGCTCATTTTCCTCTTCACACCATTTCTCAGACCGTGTAGTACTCTAGTAGTACTACACATTCTTGTATTTTTAGTCTATAATTTTGCTTTTTAATCTTCTGTATGACACTGTTTTTAATTGTACACCTGCTTTATGTCTTTAATCTATTCTTGTATTTTATTTTATTTTTATTTTTTTTTTTTGGTTTTCCCCTGTAAGTCGCTTTGGGAAAAAAGCATCTGTCAAATGCATAAATGTAAAAGTAAGTGTAACATTAGCTACACTGTTACTGGAGCTCAATGTTTTAGCGAAGTGTGATAACTAGTTACATAACCTTAGTACAGCTCTGTAGCTTCTACTAATAATAATCAACTGTTAGCTAATGGCAGAAAACAGATGCATACAGAGTTACCAAAACCACCACTGATTTAAATCTACATCTATTTCACCTATCTTCTACTCAGTACATGGTGCATTAGCTGATAGTTTACATCACAGCTATATTAGCTTAGCTGTGTTTTTATACAGAAAACAGCAATAGTAATTACCTCCATTTTCTGCACAGTTTGTGTTGTCAATAGCACTGGTCTACAAGGAAAATGCTTCCAGAATAAAAGTAATGAAATTTTACCACATGAGAGTCACTGATAAAGAAAAATCAAGTCAAAAACGCTGGTGGGCTGAACTTTCCAAGATACAGCCTTGGGTCAAAATGTGAAACTCAAGAATTAACGAGAGAATGGGTTTGACCCCAAAGGAATATTTGTCTCAGAGCTACAAGATCTACTTCAAAACACTGTCTGCACATTAGAATACATTCACTTTACAGGTTCTATTTAGTGGAAGATTTCTAAAACTATTATAAAAATGTACATAAACCAATATATATGTGTAATAACACTTAATCATATACCTTGAAAACATCAGCAAACCGGCACTTTTGTCATTTATTTTCCAATTAATCTTATTAAAATACGTAACATTTAGCACATTTAATGTCTGAAGCAAATCATTTTTAAAAAATTGTAGACCAGTGTAGTTGCACTAAAGATCCATTTGGAATCATCCAAAGAAACTCAGAACTGTCACAGTTTAGTCTGAACCGTGAACTTGGCAAACATTTACAACAATAACATACTAACATACTACAGTAACTTAATAGCTTTATAATGAAATTCACCAATAGAGAAGAAAAGTCCTTTCAGCATCAGTCCTCATTGTTTCATTTTAGAGCTGTGACCAGTGGTGGAAACTAGACTTATGTTTTGGAAGAAAAAAAAAAACAAAAAAAACGCATTATAGTCAATGACGAGACAAGTTAGTTTTTGATCCTGTTGGACTTGTGTCACCATTTACATATATGAAGTTTTTCCATTTAACCAATAAGGACCCAGTGTGACATTTGTGGCAGTTCCCAAATAAATTTGTATGTATATTTAACCATCCTTAAGTGGTTTATCACCATTTATTGTAATACTATCTTCTGTATTTTGTGTTGTTTTCAGTGAAAATCAGGTATTTTTCAACATTTAATTCACTCATCATGTAGATGTTCATAAAAGCTCAGAGTAAATTTGAGGATTATTATATCAAAAGTACCGAAAACTAAAGAAAAAGTGACTTTCTCAGCAAAATCTATCATTAACTAAACATAAACCAAGTGTGTCCATCCACTGTCATTGATCCGACTCCACTGGTTTCGCTGGTGAATCAATGTTGTAGAAGATGACAGTGTTTCCACGGTAACTACGGAGCCTCTGAACATTCAAATGAGTCATATCTGATGACCATGAAAAAATGACAAACTGTATTTTACACCAATTATTTACATGGATTAGTGGATCAACAGGGATTTAACAGTTTTTATCAGTAGATGATTTTGGTGGATGGTGGATGTTTAGGTCTTTATGGGTTAAAAGATAATTTTGAGAGAAAGAAAAATCACAGTTTTTGACAAAGATAGTGGAAAAAAAGTCATTTTTTGTGGTAAACACTTCAATGTACTGCATCTCGCTTCGCAAATGACATGCATAACCAACACCAAAGGGCTGCTGCCTTGGTGCATTTTACCTCATTGCTGTAGAGCGAGGTGATAAAGCAAAGAGGTGATAATAAGCACAAGTCTGATCATGTTAAAGCTGCAGACACATCTTCAGAGACTCTGACCTAATCATGGACAGACACAGGTATAAGAACGTTACTTTGGTGACTTCCTGGTGTGTAGTCTTTAGATTTATGTATTTTCACAGTCTGATACTTCAACAGTTTTACCACAAACTGGAACTTTCTTGACTTGTAAAGTTATCCTTAAAATTAGTAAACTCAGAGAAATGTAAAAATTGTTGGGCGCCTTGGATTACATATATAGCTTTAGCAAATCTGACTTTGATTACCTCCGCCAAGGAGGTTATGTTTTTGCCAGGGTGGGTGGGTCGGTGGGTGGGTCGGTGGGTCGGTGGGTCGGAAGTGTGCAACATAACTCAAAAAGTTATGGACAGATTTTGATGAAATTTTCAGGGTTTGTTGGAAATGGGATAAGGAAGAAATGATTAAATTTTGGTGGTGATCGGGGGTGGGGGGGCCCACGGGGGGGGGGGGGGGGGCGCAGACCAGAAAATTTCATCAAAATCTGTCCATAACTTTTTGAGTTATGTTGCACACTAACGGACAGACAAACAGACAAACAAACAAACCCTGGCAAAAACATAACCTCCTTGGCGTGGGGGGGCCCACGGGGGGGGCCACTGATCAGCCTTGGTGGAGGTCTGCGCTCTCCGAGTGCCTCTAGTTGAATATAGAAGATGGTACAGGGTGACAAAAAAACGGGAACTTTTTAACAATCCAATAAAACCAAGAGTGATGGAAGAAAAATATTTTATTCATAGCAATTGAAACCTTAAAACATGCCATTTAAGAAACAATGATGGAATTTTCATTTTTTTAAAATTACTTCCTGTAGATGGCGTCCTCCTTCACGAATGCATTCTTGAAATCTGCTGTTGAGATTCCTCATTGACCGCTGCAACATCTCAGCTGGGATACTGTGAATTTCATCCTGAATTCTCTGTTTTAACTCATCCAGAGTTCTTGGTCGAGTCGTGTACACTTTACTCTTGAGATAGCCCCACAAGAAAAAAATCACAAACCGACAAATCTGGCGATCTAGGGGGCCAGGGAACGTTACCGAATCTTGAGATCACACGGTTACCGAACAATTGCAGCACAGCCGCCAATGGTTACTATGGTCACCCTGTACAAGTACAAGTACAGGGTGACCCAAAAAAACGGGAATTTTTGAAGTGCGTATTGGCAGACATGAGCAAGTGGCAGCACTGCGAAGACAGTGACCTTGAGCAAGTAAACACACCCCCATTTTAGTAACCATTGGCGGCTGTGCGAGAATTGTTCGGTGACCGTGTGATCTCAAGATTCGGTAACGTTCCCCTCAACTGGAAGGTACGGGAACTCAAATCTCTGATTGAAACTGCATATCTTTTACACTGGTGGTGCTTCATTTTCACGCTGTGCATCATTAATACCGTCGGTCTTTTTTCTGCCGTTTAAAGCATTTCCACATCTGAGTGAACGTTTTGAGTGGTCTCTTCTTGGAGTGGCGTTTCCTCTAGAGCCAGAATTGTTACTACTTGTAAATGGTCTGTCCCACTTCAGCTGTGTGTACTTCATCTGAGTGCGTACGAGCAGCAACAGGAAGCAGAGGAGTCCAAAGAGGTTTGTTGTGTTTAGGTAAAGGGTGTTCAGGCAGTTAGAGCCCTTTCAACTCGGTTATTTTACCAAGTGCCACCCGAACATCAGGACTATTGCCTCTTGCCTCTTTGCCACCACGCGTGTCACTGAGCTCCGCATCAAACTGTAAAAGTGAATAAAGTGCGAGCTGTCACACTGAGTCAGGTCAGTGACCCCGCTATACCCGACAGCTAGATAGAAGAGCTCTTTGCTGTCTCGAGGGCCGTTTGTATGGACATGTACACACACACACACACACACACACACACGCGCTAAGGCTCGATGAGATACTCTCCAGTAGCAGTTTCTTATCTGAGGCCATTAGTAGAAGCACTGGACGACAGCAGTGGGTCTGGGATCAGGACTAATGGCCTATTTGTGTTTCTTTAGAAGGACATGTACCTCTTAAGGGGCTCTGGTCTGCTGGACATGACACACACACACATAAATACAGAAATATATACAGGTTCAGGGTTCTCAAATGACAACAGGTTCGGTTAGTTTTGCATAGACAGAACACACTGAGTCAGAGTCCGTCTTTCCTTCCCACCGGTGGCGGCTGCTCGTCTTTCAGACAGGGGAAGCTCATTGTCGGCTTACATAACAAAAAAAATATATATATAACTAGAAGCACTCGGAGAGCGCAGACCTCCGCCAAGGCTGATCAGTGGCGCCCCCCGTGGGCCCCCCCACCCCCGATCACCACCAAAATTTAATCATTTCTTCCATATCCCATTTCCAACAAACCCTGAAAATTTCATCCAAATCTGTCCATAACTTTTTGAGTTATGTTGCACACTAACGGACAGACAAAACAAACAAACAAACAAACAAACCCTGGCAAAAACATAACCTCCTTGGCGGAGGTAATAATTAAGAAAATGCTCAGTGACCTTATCGGACCAAGTAGACGTCTTTTCCAGGGACTGGACCAGTGTCCTCTCAATGTCCAGCAGAGCTGGGCTGCTCAGACGGCCTTGGCCCAGTGTGTTGTGGGTGTAAGACTTCAGCCTTTTTAAACTAGAGATGCTGCTTTCACTCCGACCTAGCCGACAGTTTGATTTAACTATCTACAAAACGATATTAAACTCAAACAAGAAATGATTAAATTATGTAGCTGAAACAAGAAAACGCTGAAATTGTTAAATTGAAACAAGGAAATACAATGAGTGGGTTTTATTTACAGTGCAAGAAATGAACGAGTAATTTCGTAGTAGTTTCTCTCTTGATTTCACAGCAGAATGTGTGACAGTATTAAACTGAACTGTGTCAGGGAAGGAGTAGATCTGAAAACAGCTGTCAATCAAACGGGATTCAGCCTTTCAACCGATCCTCCAATCAGCATGTGGGATTCTGGCGTCCAGCCCGGCCAAGCTCCGCCCACAGCTCCATTCACCCCCAGAGACGCCCGGCATCCGGGGGCGGGACAACATCGTGGCATTTATCCAATTACTGTCCAGTTTTGAGGCAAGGAAAAAAACTGTTCCACTCAGTCCCATTGAAGCCCAGAGACGCCCACAGTCTACGAGCAAATGCACTGAGCAGAGATGGAGGAGAAAACAGCGCAACGGGAATGTATGAGAAGTGAACAACATCGCGTCCGTTGGTTTGTGATAAAGCTGATTCTGAACGAACTCATCTTTGAGACGAACGTGTTCTAACACGTTTGTAGTCAATAAAATGTCAACACAACCGAACATATTTAACCATTTAATTTTCATAATTTTAGGGGAAGCCGGGCCTCCCTTGCAGTCTGTGAGAAATCGCCACTGCTTCCCACATATACACACTTAAGGTTAAGGTTACTTGATTTGTACCCGTGGGTAGATTTTTTTTTTTTTTTTGCAGTCGAGGTGATTGCTTTGGCATTACAGCAATACGTACATTGAACGTTTTAGACAGGTACTTTATCGAGCTTACAGACAGGATAAACAGTGTTCCGTGTTTCACCATTCATCAGTATAGCAGCATGGATAGGTAAAAGAATTAAATAAATAAATAAGATCAAATAAATAAAAACAAGATGCAATAAAACACAATAAAAACCCAGAGGAGATAAAAACAGTCTGGGATAAAAAAACAGGATAAGAACTTAACATAAAATAAAAAAAAATTTGAAGTCACAATAATAACTAGAAGCACTCGGAGAGCGCAGACCTCCGCCAAGGCTGATCAGTGGCCCCCCCACGCCAAGGAGGTTATGTTTTTGCCAGGGTGGGTGGGTGGGTCTGTCTGTCTGTCTGTCTGTCTGTCCGTCAGTGTGCAACATAACTCAAAAAGTTATGGACAGATTTTGATGAAATTTTCTGGTCCCCCCCCCCCCCCCGTGGGCCCCCCCACCCCTGATCACCACCAAAATTTAATCATTTCTTCCTTATCCCATTTCCAACAAACCCTGAAAATTTCATCCAAATCTGTCCATAACGTGTTGAGTTATGTTGCACACTAACGGACAGACAGACAGACAAACAAACAAACCCTGGCAAAAACATAACCTCCTTGGCGGAGGTAATCAAGGATGTCAAAATCATTTTAATTCAGATTCCACATACAGGCTAATTAGATATCAAGTGGGTCAGACTGGTAAAATGCCATCATATTAAACCTATAAATAATGAAAACAGCAAATTTTTTCTTTGTTTTAGTGTAAAAAAGTCAAATTACATGAAAATGTTTATATTAAAAAACTTTTATTTTACAAAAAATGTGAAAAACCTGAAAGGTCTTAAGATAAGTAAATGCAATTTTACCAGTATTCTGCCTGTTATTAAATGTTTTGTGTATTTGTAATTGTAATGTAAGTTGTAATGCACACGTGTAAATGAAAAACTGAAAAACTGAGGCATAGTATTGCTAAAATTGCAGTTGTTTTTCTGAAGACGTTTCTAGTTGCTCATGTTACTCAGATTTTTGTAGATGGAAACATTATCATAATTTAATTTGACTTTTTTTCACTATTATTTTACTGGTCCGGCCCACTTGAGATCATATTAGGCTGAAAATGGCCCCTGAACTAAAATGAGTTTGACAACCCTGCCGTAAAGGATGGGAGTCATTATTAAGAATTGATGAAGCCATCTTCTGTACCTGTTTAGTGTACAGGGAGGCGGGACAAGACTGGGACACACCAATCAGGCGACAAGACCATCTAACTACAGGGGTTGGACAAAATAATGGAAACACCTTAAAAAAAAATCAACAAAATATAATTTAATATGGTGTAGGTCCGCCTTTTGCGGCAATTACAGCCTCAATTCTCCGAGGTATTGATTCATACAACTTGTGAATTGTTTCCAAAGGAATTTTAAGCCATTCTTCAGTTAGAATACCCTCCAACTCTTTTAGAGACGATGGCGGTGGAAATCGACGTCTTACTTGAATCTCTAAAACTGACCATAAATGCTCAATAATGTTGAGGTCTGGGGACTGTGCCGGCCATACGAGATGCTCAACTTCATTAGAATGTTCCTCATGCCATTCTTTAATAGTTCTAGCTGTATGGATTGGGGCATTATCATCTTGAGGTGAAGGTGTTTCCATTATTTTGTCCAACCCCTGTATTTGATTCAGTGAGTTTCTCTCTGCAACTGAGGTCTGACCGAACCACGCCACTTAACCAGATTCAGAAACGGTTTCTTATTCATTTCAGGTTTTTTGTTGGGATAAAACTTCACTGACCCTCTGACCACAGACTATGAACTTAAATAATTCACCAGCGTGATCTCTTCAGCCACAGTTATAAACACACACACACACAACGCAGCAACAACAAAATGTTCGTGAATTCCCCAGAGTCATTTCAAGGCAGTTCCGATGCTATTGAGCGGAAAGCAAAGGAAATGAAGAAAGCACAGAGCTCAGTTGCCTCCACTTTGTCACATGAATGAGTGCTTGAATAACACAAAGCCATGCGGCAGGGGTTACGTTCCAGAAACGAAGCTGGTGTGTTCATAGGCCGACTTTGAGCTTAGGGCTGGATTTTTACCCACGGAGGTAGCGCTAGTTAAACCAAGATAAATCGTCATGGTAACCTGTGCGATCATGACAGGACAAATGATATATACCTTAAATCATCTGTCCAGTTTCAGAGGAATCAATATTGTAATACCAGGAGTAATTATTAGCAAGATTATAACTCAGTAATAACATTAATACAGTATTTTTATTTTTTTTATTGGACTGTCATCTCTCTGTAGCACTTTGAGATTCTGCTGAATGACAAGTGCTTTATAAATGCAATTATTATTATTATTATTATTATTATTATTATTATTATTATTATTATTATTATTATTATTATTATTATTATTATTATTATTACTACTACTACTACTACTACTACTACAAATAATAATAATAATAATAATAACAATAATGATAATAATAATAATAATAATAATAATAATAATAACAATAACAACAACAACAACAACAACAACAAGGGATGTAACAATGTGAAAATTTAATATCAAGGTTATTGTGACCAAAATTATCACAGTTATCATTAGTATCACGGTATTGTTGAAATGTGCTCGAAATGTTCAAAAAGTTCTTGTCTTATACACAACCTGAAATAATTTAACCAAGTTGTATTCCGAAAAAACAAAAAAACAAATAAGGCACAATGTACTTTCTGTCGGCAGAAACATTCAAATATTAACATGTAAACATCAAACATACAAATGTGCATTAAAGATATGTATTTATGTGTATTTTTGCACAGCTTGTCTACTTCAGCATGTTTTTAGCGTATTTTTGCATATTTTTTGTATACTTTAGTGTATTTTTGCATATTTATTGTACACTTTCGTATGTTTTTAGTGTATTTTTGCATATTTTTCGTATACTTTAGTGTATTTTTGCATATTTATTGTATACTTTCGTATGTTTTTAGTGTATTTTTGCATATTTTTCGTATACTTTAGTGTATTTTTGCTTATTTGTAGTATACTTTGGTATGTTTTTAGTGTATTTTTGCATATTTTTTGTATACTTTAGTGTATTTTTGCTTATTTGTAGTATACTTTGGTATGTTTTTAGTGTATTTTTGCTTATTTGTAGTATACTTTGGTATGTTTTTAATGTATTTTTGCATATTTTTTGTATACTTTAGTGTATTTTTGCATATTTATTGTATACTTTCGTATGTTTTTAGTGTATTTTTCCATATTTTTAGTATATTTTAGTGTATTTTTGCATATTTTTTGTGTACTTTAGTGTATTTTTGCTTATTTGTAGTATACTTTGGTATGTTTTTAGTGTATTTTTGCATATTTTTTGTATATTTTAGTGTATTTTTGCATATTTTTTGTATACTTTAGTGTATTTTTGCTTATTTGTAGTATACTTTGGTATGTTTTTAGTGTATTGTTGCAAATTTTTTGTATACTTTAGTGTATTTTTGCATATTTATTGTATACTTTCGTATGTTTTTAGTGTATTTTTCCATATTTTTAGTATATTTTAGTGTATTTTTGCATATTTTTTGTATACTTAAGTGTATTTTTGCTTATTTGTAGTATACTTTCGTATGTTTTTAGTGTATTTTTGCATATTTTTTGTATACTTTAGTGTATTTTTGCTTATTTGTAGTATACTTTGGTATGTTTTTAGTGTATTTTTGCTTATTTGTAGTATACTTTGGTATGTTTTTAGTGTATTTTTGCATATTTTTTGTATACTTTAGTGTATTTTTGCATATTTATTGTATACTTTCGTATGTTTTTAGTGTATTTTTCCATATTTTTAGTATATTTTAGTGTATTTTTGCATATTTTTTGTGTACTTTAGTGTATTTTTGCTTATTTGTAGTATACTTTGGTATGTTTTTAGTGTATTTTTGCAAATTTTTTGTATACTTTAGTGTATTTTTGCATATTTATTGTATACTTTCGTATGTTTTTAGTGTATTTTTCCATATTTTTAGTATATTTTAGTGTATTTTTGCATATTTTTTGTGTACTTTAGTGTATTTTTGCTTATTTGTAGTATACTTTGGTATGTTTTTAGTGTATTTTTTCAAATTTTTTGTATACTTTAGTGTATTTTTGCATATTTATTGTATACTTTCATATGTTTTCAGTGTATTTTTCCGTATTTTTAGTATATTTTAGTGTATTTTTGCATATTTTTTGTATACTTTAGTGTATTTTTGCATATTTATTGTATACTTTCGTATGTTTTTAGTGTATTTTTGCATATTTTTTGTATACTTTAGTGTATTTTTGCTTATTTGTAGTATACTTTGGTATGTTTTTAGTGTATTTTTGCATTTTTTTGTATACTTTAGTGTATTTTTGCTTATTTGTAGTATACTTTAGTATGTTTTTAGTGTATTTTTGCTTATTTGTAGTAGACTTTGGTATGTTTTTAGTGTATTTTTGCATATTTTTTGTATATTTTAGTGTATTTTTGCATATTTTTTGTATACTTTAGTGTATTTTTGCTTATTTGTAGTATACTTTGGTATGTTTTTAGTGTATTTTTGCAAATTTTTTGTATACTTTAGTGTATTTTTGCATATTTATTGTATACTTTCGTATGTTTTTAGTGTATTTTTCCATATTTTTAGTATATTTTAGTGTATTTTTGCATATTTTTTATATACTTTAGTGTATTTTTGCTTATTTGTAGGATACTTTGGTATGTTTTTAGTGTATTTTTGCATATTTTTTGTTTACTTTAGTGTATTTTTGCATATTTATTGTATACTTTCGTATGTTTTTAGTGTATTTTTCCATATTTTTTGTATATTTTAGTGTATTTTTGCATATTTTTTGTATACTTTAGTGTATTTTTGCTTATTTGTAGTATACTTTGGTATGTTTTTAGTGTATTTTTCCATATTTTTTGTATATTTTAGTGTATTTTTGCATATTTTTAGTGTAGTTTAGTATATTTTTAGTGTATTTTTGCATATTTTTGAATACTGTAGTGTATTTTTAGTGTAATGGTGTGAGAAACGTTTGTAGTTGTCATTATTTCTAGTTTATTCTGTTCTTATTTGACTGGTTCTGATCCATTTTAGCTCATACTGGTCTAAATGTGGAACCTGAACAAACATGAGTCTAAAACAGTGAATGCCATGCCAAACATACAAATGTGCATTAAAGATGGCAAGTTATACCCATTGTTTGACCATTTTCCATGTCAAGTTTGTGTTGAAAGTGCGGTAATCAAACACGGTTATCATGATAATTAGAATTTAAACGGTAATACTAACCATCGGGAAATTTACCACGGTTTAGCGTTTTACCGGTTATTGTTACATCCTTATTATTAACACAAGATGTCATCACTGAATGTATTAATCATCATCGTGTTCATTGTGTTTCAGTAAAGTGCAATGATCCACCTAACCAATGATTTTTTACTGGATTCTGCTCCTTTTTTTCCTTCTTTCATGAGATAATTCAACAACACATCACTGTAAGAACGTGTAGTCGTTCATCAGTCTGTTCTCATTATGCTTAGAACACAATATCTCAGGAACACCCAAAAAGGAGAAAAAGAAACATAAGCATTAATGTGGACATAATGATGAACTGAGGAGACTCTGGTAGCCAAAAGGTCAATGTTGCTGTGATCTTCAGAAAGCACAGTTTTGGACACAGCAAATGAAAGAACTGCAACAACACATTATGACACAAGACGAAGCATTTATATTAGTAATTAGGTGGAAAAACACTGATGTAAACAGGTACAGAATACATGTACATTTGTAAATATTGCATAACATTAACATTTAGTTGCTCATTTCTCATCATTTCACATATAAGGCCGATGTCCACAATAAAAAAAAAAAAAATAAATAAATATTATAAGGTGTTCTGTGACTAGCAAGCGATAGTTGACCAGTTACAAGCTAAAACTATGGTTTGCATGATAGCTCAGCAGAAACAATGACAACTTCTCACGTAAAGAATATGTCTTATATAACTCTTTTCATCATATATAATGACTGTAACTTCCATGAATGTTTCTACCATTTGTCCTTTAACCTCCTGAGACCCAGGAAAGTACAAGTTTTGGCCTTTTTAATTAAATAATTGGCAATATTGGAAACATCAAGATGCAACAGTTTTTTCAGATGCACTTTTTAAAATTTCTACGGAATGTCCTTTGCAGTGGACAGTTGGTTAGTTTTGTTTTTGTTTTGTTTTGTTTTTTAAAAAGCTGTGAAACTCTTGTCCATAAACATGGAAAGAAAACCCATAGATGGGGTAAATTTCTATCCTACTTTTAAGATAAACTAAAAACTAAATTATGGTTTGACAAAAATAGGTTGTCGATAAACCTGTGTGAAACAAAATTCATGATTTTTGGCAAATGTAAAACAAGTAATGAGATAAAGGTACAAATAGATGGTGTAGATATAGAAAGGCTGAATCAAAACAACTTTTTTGGAGTGATAATTGATGATAAAATTTGCTGGAAACCTCACATAAAATATGTACAAAATGAACTATCCAGAAGCATCTCAGTCCTGGCCAGAGCAAAAGGGATATTAGATCAGAAACCACTTCAGAATCTGTATAATTCATTGATCTTACCTTATTTAAGTTACTGTTTGGAGGTATGGGGAAACACATATACAAGTTCATTACATAGAATTTTTCTACTGCAAAAAAGAGCAATAAGAATTGTTCACAATGTCGGTTTTCGGGAGCACATAAAGCCACTATTTTTACAATCTAAAATTTTAAAACTCATTGACCTTGTGGAATTCAAAACTATTCAAATAGCATATAAAGCAAGGAACAATTTACTAACGGGCAATATTCAAGAAATGTTTTGTGAAAGAGGGAGGCTATGATTTATGGGGAAAATTAAATTTAAAGATTCATAAAGTACGCACCACATTAAAAAGCTTCTGTATCACCATTTGTGGAGTAAAACTGTGGAACAAATTGTGTGTGGAGATAAAACAAATATCAAACATAATTCAGTTTAAAAAAAATATATAAAGAATTGATTCTTGAGAGGTACAGTATTTAATAATGACAATGAGGCTTGTTTGTTTATGAATGATGTCGTACTGATAAATCTGCTGTAATTACGGAAGAGAATGTTTGATTTGTTGAGTCTGTTTGTATGACTGTACTGACATGAACATACTGTTGTGGATAATTCAGTTACTGCATTGTGGATTGTTGTGGTACGATGCTAAAATTAGGGAAACAGTATAGGCTGATTGCTGTATTAAGTTAACGATAAAGGTGTAAAAGCACTGAGGGGTAGGATTAAATAAGTTTATACTTCTTCCTACTCCTTTTCGACCATGCAAAATTCAGACTTGTATGTGCTCGAAGATAGATTCTGTCCATTTAAATGTTATTTACCTCCGCCAAGGAGGTTATGTTTTTGCCAGGGTTTGTTTGTCTGTTTGTTTGTTTGTCTGTCCGTTAGTGTGCAACATAACTCAAAAAGTTATGGACAGATTTGGATGAAATTTTCAGGGTTTGAAGAAATGATTAAATTTTGGTGGTGATCGGGGGTGGGGGGGCCCACGGGGGGCGCCACTGATCAGCCTTGGCGGAGGTCTACGCTCTCCAAGTGCTTCTAGTTTGTTTATGTTTTAATTTGCTTTGCTTTGTTTTATTTTCTTTGCATGTTCGAAATAAAACAAACAAACAAACAAACAAAAGAAATCTAGTTAAGCAACATGTTTACACTATCAGCGCGTTTTTGTTTTCCATAACTCAAGATGATTTTAGTGTGTTTTACAATATTTGGCATCTTTCTTATTGGGCTGTTTATGCAATCTTGTCATAATTCTTCATTTAAAGTCAGATAATATATCCTAATGAAATTTATTTTACTTTTTTTTTTCTTTTCATGTACCTTCTGTAATTAAAACTCTATGCAAGTACACAAAGTTTGATTATTTCCCCACACTTATGGCTAAAGATGAGACCATCCACAGGCTACACCATACTAGATTGACGGATTGATGGAAAAATTGATGAAAAAAAAAAAAAAAAAGCATAAAAACACATTAGCACGAAACAGTTAAATTCACAGAACGTGAAACATTTGAAAAAGGATTTCCAACCCCTGTGGCGTCAACCTATTACCAACACAAGCACATCTTCATCAGTAAAACAGTCTGGGTTTAATTTGAAGCTCAGCATCTGGACTCTGTGGAAATAATCAGTTTTATCAATATAGACTAAAGTCTGTTGTATCTATAATTTATCACTGTAGCCCAAGGGATCATTAATCATTGGCAGAAAAGCCGATGTACAGCTTCCCTGTGACATTAAGATTTGTATCAATAACAGCGCTCCGTTGATGGATGGAGTGTTTCTTGCATCATGGTTATGTCAGCGGGGGTGGAGAAATTATTGCGAAGACCTTTCTGTATAATAAATGCAGTACAATAGGCTGGTGGCTCCATATAATCCTGGTGTTTAATCACTGTCTGTCTGTGGCTTGTTTCTAAAGTTATGTAACTTGTGTGTTGTTCCAACATCTGTGAGTTTACATACAGGGTGGGGAAGCAAAATTTACAATGAACATTCAGTTGTTTTTTCTCAGCAGGCATTACGTCAATTGTTTTGAAACCAAACATATATTGATGTCATAATCATACCTAACATTATTATCCATACCTTTTCAGAAACTTCTGCCCATATGAGTAATCAGGAAAGCAAACGTCAAAGAGTGTGTGATTTGCTGAATGCACTCGTCACACCAAAGGAGATTTCAAAAATAGTTGGAGTGTCCATAAAGACTGTTTATAATGGAAAGAAGAGAATGACTATGAGCAAAACTATTACGACAAAGTCTGGAAGATACTATTAAAGAAGAATGGGAGAAGTTGTCACCCGAATATTTGAGGAACACTTGCGCAAGTTTCAGGAAGCGTGTGAAGGCAGTTATTGAGAAAGAAGGAGGACACATAGAATAAAAACGTTTTCTATTATGTCAATTTTCTTGTGGCAAATAAATTCTCATGACTTTCAATAAATTAATTGGTCATACACTGTCTTTCAATCCCTGCCTCAAAATATTGTAAATTTTGCTTCCCCACCCTGTACATCTAAATCAACTACAGCTGACCCAGTCAAACGTTACACTGACATAATGAACAGTTTTGTCATGTTAAGAATATGACGCCTACACTGCCAAGTATAATCTCAGCAGTGTAGGTGTTATATTCTCAACAGGTAAAATGTGGCAGAGTCATAAGGATAATTTACAAAGAGATAATTATGGCCTGAGCATCTGAAGAGTGGGTGAAAGTCCTGATGTATCTGCTAAAATAATTTCTTATGTAACCCTTCTGTAAAAAATGTTGGTTTCCTCTGCCGAAGAGGTTATGTTTTTACCAGGGTCTGTCTGTTAGCAGTCGAATTTTTACAATTTTGGACAAATCCTAATGACACTGAGTACCACAGATTGAATATTACTCAGTCTAGGTCCAAGAGGTAAAGGAGTTGAAGATGTTGAGATGTTCTTTGGGAGTGTCCTGGATGGACAAGATTAGGAAGGACACATCAGAGGACAACTCAGTTTGGATGTTTAGGGGTCAAAGCAAGACAGTCCAGATTGAGATGGTTCAGACATGTGCAGAGGAGGGATGGTGAATATATTGGTAGAAGGATGATGAAGGTGTTGTCTACCAGGTAGGAGGTAGAAAGTAAGAACAAAGATAAGATTTATGGAGGTGGTGAAGGAGGATATGAAGATAGAAGATACAAGAGACAGGGTCAGATGGAAGTAGATGATTTGAGGTGGTGACCTCTAAAGGCAGCAGCCGAAAGTAGTAGAAGTATTAGTAATAGTAGTAGTAGCAGTAGTAGTAATAGTAGTAGTAGTAGCAGCGGTAGTAGTAGTGGTAGTAGTAATTATAGTAGTAGTAGTAGTAGTAGTAGCAGCAGCACCAGCAGCAGCAGCGGTAGTAGTAGTGGTAGTAGTAATTATAGTAGTAGTAGCAGGGGTAGTAGTAGTGGTAGTAGTAATTATAGTAGTAGTAGTAGTAGTAGCAGCAGCAGCAGCAGCAGCAGCAGTAGTAGTAATAGTAGTAGTAGTGGTAGTAGTAATTATAGTAGTAGTAGTAGTAGTAGTAGTAGTAGTAGTAGTAGCAGCAGGGGTAGTAGTAGTGGTAGTAGTAATTATAGTAGTAGTAGTAGTAGTAATAGTAGTAGTAGTAGTAGTAATAGTAGTAGTAGTAGTAGTAGCAGCAGCAGCGGTAGTGGTAGTAGTAATTATAGTAGTAGTGGTAGTAGTAGTGGTAGTAGTAATTATAGTATTAGTAGTAGTAGTAGCAGCAGCAGCAGCAGCAGCAGCAGCAGTAGTAGTAGTAATAGTAGTAGTATCAGCAGGGGTAGTAGTAGTGGTAGTAGTAATTATAGTAGTAGTAGTAGTAGCAGCAGCAGCAGTAGTAGTAGCAGTAGTAGTAATAGTAGTAGTAGTAGTAGCAGCAGCAGCGGTAGTAGTAGTGGTAGTAGTAATTATAGTAGTAGTAGCAGCAGCAGCAGCAGCAGCAGTAGTAGTAGTAATAGTAGTAGTAGTAGTAGCAGCAGCGGTAGTAGTAGTGGTAGCAGTCATTATAGTGTAGTAGTAGTAGCAGCAGCAGCAGCAGCAGCAGCAGTAGTAGTAGTAGTAGTAGTGGTAGTAGTAATTATAGTGTAGTAGTAGCAGCAGCAGCGGTAGTAGTAATTATAGTGTAGTAGTAGCAGCAGCAGCAGCAGCAGCAGCAGTAGTAGTAGTCGCAGCAGCAGCAGCAGCAGCAGTAGTAGTAGTAGTAGTAGCAGCAGCAGCAGCAGTAATAATAGTAGTAGCAGTAGCAGCAGCAGCAGTAGTAGTAGTAATAGTAGTAGTAGTAGCAGCAGCAGTAGTAGTAGTAATAGTAGTAGTAGTAGCAGCAGCAGTAGTAGTAGTAATAGTAATAGTAGTAGTAGCAGCAGCAGCAGCAGCAGCAGCAGCAGTAGTAGTAATAGTAATAGTAGTAGCAGCAGCAGTAGTAGTAGTAATAGTAATAGTAGTAGTAGCAGCAGCAGCAGTAGTAGTAATAGTAATAGTAGTAGTAGCAGCAGCAGCAGCAGTAGTAATAGTAATAGTAGTAGTAGTAGCAGCAGCAGCAGCAGCAGCAGCAGTAGTAGTAGTAGTAGCGGTAGTAGTAGTGGTAGTAGTAATTATAGTGTAGTAGTAGCAGCAGCAGCAGCAGTAGTAGTAATAGTAGTAGCAGCAGCAGCAGCGGTAGTAGTAGTGATAGTAGTAATTATAGTGTAGTAGCAGCAGCAGTAGTAATAGTAGTAGTAGCAGCAGCAGTAGTAATAGTAGTAGTAATAGTAATAGTAGTAGCAGCAGCAGCAGCGGTAGTAGTAGTGGTAGTAGTAATTATAGTGTAGTAGCAGCAGCAGTAGTAATAGTAGTAGTAGTAGTAGCAGCAGTAGTAATAGTAGTAGTAATAGTAGTAGCAGCAGCAGTAGTAATAGTAGTAGTAGTAGTAGCAGTAGTAATAGTAGTGGATGCTCAGTTCTGCACAAGAGTCTGAAAAGATGTTTACAGTGTTAAAAATTGTGGCATACTTATGGTTCGCCAGCTCTTGATTTGTCAGGTTTGGCTTCATTATTTGACTTCATAAAGCTGGGGTGCTGTAAAGGGGGCCTAAATGTGACCAATTCATGGGTCCCAGCATTTCTGGGGGGCCCATAGAGCAGTGGAGGGGGTCCAGTTGTGAAAAGTTCATGTAAGATCTGCTGTAGAGTAGAGGCATAGAAGTGGGAGTCAGACGTTGAAAGCACGTTAAGTTTCACTTTCGCTTCACGCCAGCGTTAGTTACAGACTGCACCCCTACTTATAGAACTGCTGCCCCTACCTTACATACACCCCCTGCGCCAACAGATTGACAAGATACTGAATTTTATGAAGAGATCCACAACGTTAACCTCAGGGGTCTCAAACATGTGGCCCGGGGACCAAATGCGGCCCACCAAAGGTTCCAATCTGGCCCGTGGGATGAATTTGCGAAGTGCAAAAATTCCACAGTCAACGCTGTCGAACTCATTTTAGTTCCACATACAGACCAATATGATCTTAAGTGAAATAAAAGCATAATAACCAACAAAAAATGACTCCATATTGTCTTCTCGGTTTGATGTGAAAAAATCAATACATTATGCCTATAAATAATGACAACTTCAAATTTTTGTCTTTGTTTTAGTGCAAAAAATAACATTATATTATGAAAATATTAACATTTACAAACTATCCTGTAACAATAAAATGTGAACAAATATGAACAACCTGAAATGTCTGAAGAAAATTAAGCACAATTTTAACACTTTTCTGCCTGTTACTACGCCTTTAGTGTCTTTGTAGATCTGATCCATAATGCACATGTATAATTGATAAGTTGAGGCAGAATATTGCTAAAATTGCACTTATTTTTCTTAAGAAATTTCAGTTTCTTCAAGTTATTCACATCTTTTTTGTTTGGATAATTTATAAAAGTAAGTATTTTCATAATTTAATGGGTTTTTTTTTTTGCACTACAACAAAGACAAAAAATTGGCGTTGTCATTATTTATAGGTTATTATGCTATTATTTTGGAGATCAAATCGGGCTGAATGTGGCCCCTGAAAGAAAATGAGTTTGAGACCCCCGGTTTACCTTCTATGGGGCCCACAATTGCTAGCGGCGCCCCAGTCATAAAGTCTAAACAAATATTGCACTTGGAATATGCCTATGATTACAAGCACCAGTGCATGAATGAAAGTTATGCTTTTATTAATGTACAATCAGCTGGATATTTGAGTCATTATGTCATCTTAGAATGAATCCCTAATTTCAACATATCATGAGTGGCGCTACCATATTTTTGCAGTTGTTTCAATTACTGAAAGGTGCATTATTGTCACTTGCTGTTTTCTGATGTCCATAATAGACAAAACAAACACCAGCTGAAATGTTTTAACATTTTTGCCGGCCACCAACTGGGCAGATGATGTAACGATTAGATGAAGCGGTCTAAAAGTTGACCACAAGATGTCACTAAATGCACTGAAGCTTTTAAAAATTTCCAAATAAAATACTGTTACTATTACTGTACAAAAAGTCATGTGTACCTGTGAGTGTTTGATCCAAATACAGGGTGGGGAAGCAAAATTTACAATGAACATTTAGTTGTTTTTTTCTCAGCAGGCACTACGTCAATTGTTTTGAAACCAAACATATATTGATGTCATAATCATACCTAACATTAGGGCTGCTTGATTATAGAAAAAAAAAAAAAAAATCACGATTATTTTAGCAATAATTGAAATCACGATTATTAAAAACGATTATTTGTTAACCTTAAAAGTTGCTTATTTTTTTCTTGCAAGACAATGTAAAATATACTCTTTAAACATAAATAAAGCTTTTAACCACTAAAACAAAGTATTTTCACTTTTGTACGAAACAAAAAAATCTTTGAATGCAAATAAGTGTACTGTAAATTCAAGTATGTTTCCTTTTGTAAATAAATAGTGCACTGGAATTAAACTGCTATAGACTTGCCATAGAACTGTAGCAATTAAAAAAAAAAAAAAAAAAAAAAACTCACGTAAAGTGCAAATTATAAATTCAAGTATGTTCAATGTAGTATGAAACATAGTAAATTCAGTGGCGTGCCGTAAGGTTTCAGTTCAGGCCTTCTGTATACATCAGCCATCTAGAATACGTACGTTAGGGTTATACAGGTTAGGGTTACGTTAATACGGGAGTTGCAGCGTAAAGAGATTCGGAAACTGAAGATTGCATTGCGGACGAAGTTGTTTTTATGTGTTTTAGTTTTTCAGAAGATTATGATAACGGTGGCGGTGGTTAAACTTTAAATGGTTAAAAAGGTTTGTTGTGTTAGCGGTCGGTGCGGATAAAACTACGAAACACTTTTTGCACGTGATGCGTTTTTGCTCTTCGTCTTCTTCATCAAACCCAAACCCAATTGAATCTGACTTGCCTTTTTTGTTTACTAAGCACTTCTGCTGTGATTCTCCTGCCATTTGTCCAGACCGCTAGGTACAACTTTCCTCTTGGGGTGGACCTGCCGGCTAGCTGGCAGCAGTAGCTTAGAGGGGGGCGGGGCAGAGCAGCTCATGGTAGCTTGCGTGCGCGTGAATTAAAACAACTCAAAATTAATAATCGTTTTTTCTCAATTACATAATTTTTGTAATCGTTGCGTCTAATAATCGAAATCGTAATTGAATTTCGATTAATTGCACAGCCCTACCTAACACTATTATCCATACCTTTTCAGAAACTTTTGCCCATATGAGTAATCAGAAAAGCAAACGTCAAAGAGTGTGTGATTTGCTGAATGCACTCGTCACACCAAAGGAGATTTCAAAAATAGTTGGAGTGTCCATAAAGACTGTTTATAATGGAAAGAAGAGAATGACTATGAGCAAAACTATTACGACAAAGTCTGGAAGTGGAGGAAGCAACAAAAAACGAACCAAAACTTTTATTAAAGCTCTCCAATCCAAAATCCTAAAGGATCCAACCAAATCCATGAGAAAAATGGCAACTGAACTTGAGGTAGACAACAAGAGCGTTAGAAATGCAGTAAAATATGATTTGAAGATTTAAATTCTAATGACTTTCAATAAACTAATTGGTCATACACTGTCTTTCAATCCCTGCCTCAAAATATTGTAAATTTTGCTTCCCCACCCTGTAAAAGCAGCTGTATGCCAATATAACGGGTGGGCATTGGTGGAAAACGTTCTTGCATGTTACGTGATGCAGGAGTTGATGTCCTGAATTAAGTGGCATTTTAATGTGACAACTTAGATCGTTCCTTTTGTTTTTACAGGCCGTCTTGCCTGACACACACTTAAATAATGAATGAGTCTTCAAGGCTTACAAAGCAAATTTCAGCTGGATTATGCATATTGTGAATTCTCGATTTCCTCACTTGGGTAAAAAAGTGGCAAAATGTTCTCTTCAGACTGCTCCACACACACACACACATACAAACACACCCAGTCTGAGGTCATGACTCCAGACTGACTTATTATACTGCAATATCAGTGCAGAGTGGGTGCAATTACCGATGCTTTGACAGTGAGTTATTTTAAAAAATCTTATGACATGGCACCTGGACTGTGTGTCTAATTTCTCAGACAGATTCTGTCACTTTTAGCAGCAGTAAGCAGCTAAAAAAAGACAGTCTGTGTCAGCTTTAAGTCGAGTTTTCATGGTTCACAACATGAATCTCATGTGTGAGACGTCAGTCAGTTATTTTTTACTAACGCCAGCGTCAGACAATTTACTGTAATGTGGTAAAAATCCTTTCAAGTTTCAAGACAGCTGCTGTTTTATATTGACAGCCACCTGGTGTTTATTGGAATTTTGTGACAGGCTTTTACTTGATGGTGGCTTCAAAGAAATTAAAATATGAGTAAAGTGAACACCATGAACTAAAAACATGGGGGGGGGGGGGGGGTTGGTAATAGTCCGGAAAACAGATCCACTTCAGGGACACTAAAATGTTAAACACTAACATTGAGCAATCTCACTTCACTATAACATAAGAGTCTTTTAAAGGTGCTGGAGACTTTCATGACGAATTTTTCATCAAATCTGTCAAATCTCAGTCATAGCCTAAGTATGACGAATCTGTAAGTCTTTCTGTAATTACTCGCTGGAATTTCTTGCATTACTGTGAACAATTTTGAAGTGCCATCCACCATAAACAAACCTCGTGTGTTTACATCCAGAGCCGGAAGATAACTAGGGAATCTTCGGAATTCTTTTGTCGCGACTACCTCCCTGCAGCAGCAGCGCGAGCCTCCGTTTCCCACAATGGACGTTGCTACAAAAAAATTCCGAAGATGCCCGAGTTACCTTCCAGCTCTGAATGTAAACACACAGGGTTTGTTTATGTTGGATGGCACTTTGAAATTGTTCACCGTAATGCAAGAAATTCAGGTGAGTAATCACAGAAAGACTTACAGATTTGTGACACTTAGGCTATGACTGAGGTTTTACAGATTTGATCAAAGATTTGTCATGAAAGTCTCCCGCACCTTCAAGGTTCATGTAACTTTTGATCAGTGGACTCTTTGTTCAAAAATGGGTAGTGAAAAACAAAACAGGTTATTTGATTTTTACTGTAATTTTCTGTTTCATAGAACAAAAAAGTTAAATCTGGTGGGTATTGTTAAGATTTTATCGATACTGCTTCTCTTATCGATACTGCTTGTCAGTCAATTACACTTCGAATGAGAACAGAATTACAGGGTGGGGAAGCAAAATTTACAATATTTTGAGGCAGGGGTTGAAAGACAGTGTATGACCAATTAGTTTATTGAAAGTCATGAGAATTTATTTGCCACAAGAAAATTGACATAATAGAAAATGTTTTTATTCTATGTGTCCTCCTTCTTTCTCAATAACTGCCTTCACACGCTTCCTGAAACTTGCGCAAGTGTTCCTCAAATATTCGGGTGACAACTTCTCCCATTCTTCTTTAATAGTATCTTCCAGACTTTGTCGTAATAGTTTTGCTCATAGTCATTCTCTTCTTTCCATTATAAACAGTCTTTATGGACACTCCAACTATTTTTGAAATCTCCTTTGGTGTGACGAGTGCATTCAGCAAATCACACACTGACGTTTGCTTTCCTGATTACTCATATGGGCAAAAGTTTCTGAAAAGGTATGGATAATAGTGTTAGGTATGATTATGACACCAATATATGTTTGGTTTCAAAACAATTGACGTAGTGCCTGCTGAGAAAAAACAACTAAATGTTCATCGTAAATTTTGCTTCCCCACCCTGTATTTGCTTTGTTTTTTTTTTTTTTTTTTGTGATGTAATTGATACATAACGAATATATTTTTACAATGAAAGTGCAACATCATTGTTGTGATCAAATCTATATCATAGATTCTGATTTTGTTATGATAGTGGGATGACACTAATCATTTTTCACTTTTAAGAGTAAAATCGGGCTTTGCGATCTAAAATTGCCCGTAAGTGTTAATGTCAGTCAGTGATTGCTGGTCTGCATACGTCTGCCCTACAATGAACTGGCAACATGTCTAGAATGTACCCCACCTTCACCTGATGGTACCTGGGATAGGCTCCAACAACTCTCATGACCCTCTAGAGCAGGGATGTCAAACTCATTTTAGTTCAGGGGCCACATTCACCCTAATTTGACCTCAAGTGGGCCGGACCAGTAAAATAACAACAGTGAAAAAAAAGTAAAATTACATTATGATAATGTTTACATCTACAACGTTTCCTTAAAAATCTGAATAAAATGAACAACTTGAAATGTCTCAAGAGAAACGTGCAATTTTAACAATATTCTGCCTCAGTTTATCATTTACCCATGTGCATTATAAGTTACATTACAATTACAAATACACAAAACATCTAGTAACAGGCAGAATATTGGTAAAATTGCATGTACTTCTCTTAAGACATTTCAGGTTGTTCATATTTCTTCAGGTTACTCACATATTTTGTAAAAGGACAGTTTATTAATGTAAACATTTTCTTGTAATTTTACTTTTTTTCACTAAAACAAATATAAAATCTGCAGTTTTCATTATTTATAGGTTATTGTGATAATCTTTTACTGGTCTGACCCAACTGAGATTTATTTGTTCTGTATGTGGAACCTGAATTAAAATGATTTTTAAACCATTGACTGTTAATACCTTCAGTGTTATTCATCCTACGGGCCGGATTGGACCCTATGGCGGGCTGGATTTGGCCCCCGGGCCGCATGTTTTACACCTGTGCTCTAGAGAATGAAACGATTCAGAAAATGAATGAATGAACAGGGTTTTGTGACTGAACACTCATATTTCCACCTGAATATGTAAAAGACTTGTTTCTCTGTGTCCACACTAGTCCACTTTCCCATGTAGATCTCGGTGAACACCGGCCACGGTCCCTGCATGACCCATCCCTTAGAGACCTGAACCCAAAAGCCATATCTCAATCAAGATTCATAAAAATGCATCAAAGACAAACGTTTTAGAGACAGTTGGTGTGAAAAAATGCCAAACACCAGGTCACTGATATTCAATCATTTGGCACCGGAGCCCATTTAGTTCTGGGTTTCGGTACCTATCCCTACTCTGAAGAAACAGTAAGGCACAGGTGTCAAACATGTGGCCCCGGGGCCAAATCCGGCCCGCCAAAGGGTCCAGTCCAGCCCTTTGGATGAATGTGTGAAATGCAAAAATGACACTAAGATATTAATCATTTTAGTTCAGGTTCAAGATTCAGACCAATATGATCTAAAGTGGGTCGGATCAGTAAAATACTATTGTAATAACCTATAAATATTCATTCATTCATTAATTTTCTGAACCCGTTTTATCCTCAATGGGGTCGCTGGAGCCTATCCCAGCTACGTATGGGCAAGTCCAAATTTTTCTTTTTGTAAATGTAAACATTTTCATGTATGCACACTAAAAAAAAGTATAACTTTGCAAAAACTGTGAATCACCTGTACAATTATGAACAACCTGAAATATCTTAAGAGAAGTAAGTGCAATTTTAACAATATTATGTCTGTAAATGATAAACTGTGGCATAGCACTATTAAAATTGCACTCATTTACTCAGTTTGTTCATGTTACTCGTATTGTTTTAAAGGATACTTTGTAGATGTAAACATTTTCATAATGTAATTTTACTTTTTTTTTTTACACTAAAACATAGAGGAAAGTTTGGAGTTGACATCATTTATATATTATTATGTTATTATTTTACTGGTTTGGCCCACCGCAGATCAAATTTAGTTGAATGTGGCCCCGGAACTAAAATGAGTTTGACACCCCTGCAGTAAGGTGACAATTTTGCCTCAATTGGTCATATCAATCAATATCCATAATGCAGCCTTTTCAATACTCAATGGTATCTGACCAACTGAGTTAACCTCTGACCAACCTCAATCTATAAAACACGTTTCTGTATTGTTCAGTCCACTGATAATCCGTTAACCAACCTTTTCTTTCTCTGTGTTGTGACTCAGTGGGTCGGACAGGGGACGACGGGGAGTGGAAGCCAAGGAGGATCCACCAACTCCCTGAAGACACCACCATCACCCTGACCACACACACAACTACACAACCACACACAGAGGACGGTTTGTATGGTGTTGGACCTACAGTTATTGCTATGACATAAAACATGCCGATCAAGGCCGAGACCTAACAAGCAACTTCAGTAGTACCATCAGCATAAAGCCATTACTTGTACTGATGTGTCATTAGGTTGATCTGAGCTTAAGTGTACTAAGACTGTTGCAAAAGCTAATCCCCACTTTTTACTTCCTTGAGTCTTCACAACCAAAAATCACTTAACGACATTCCAAGTACTACAGTACTTCCATTTGTCATTTTGAGTTGTTACTGACAGCATTAACAAGTTGTTGAGATTATCTAACAGGCCAAGCATTTTTTTTTTTTTTTTTAAATCACAGTGTGTGGACCAAACTCTTTAACTCTTAGATGAATGTGTGAGGCTGTAATGGTGGATTATTAGTTATCAAAAGTACAGTATTTGCAGTAAGAGTCAGAGTTATTGTAACAGAAGAGATGTCTGCAACTGATATCAAACTGGTTTCAGCTCTACTCAACATTTGGTTGGCTGTTGAGCGCTGGAACTACTCACCCGAAGCAGCCGCCGGGTACTAGGGGAGTTTCTTAGTGTAAACGTTTTACTTCAACAAGTGACTCACAGACCAAGTTTCATAAAGATGTACAAGAGGACTTGGTACAAGAATGTGTAAAGCAGCTGAGAGAGGGAACATATAGTATTTGATTTACTGCATGTTAAAATTGTCATACTTTGTCAACAGGGTGTGGTCAAAATAACGGAAAGACAAGCATACTCATTGTCAGAGGTGAGTAGGTACATTCGTCTGGCAAGTGGGAAGTTAACTGTGCAGTGACAGAATCATTGTTCATCTTCAAGTGGAACCAATTTTCATTGACATTCGAGTTTAAGGATAATACAATAATTCTGTTTTTCCACACATTAGAAGTTTTTTTTGTAGAGACCATTATTTCTGTTGGTCATTAGCTGAAGACTGTATTTACAAAAGGAACAGGTTTTATTTGCTCTAGTGAAATGGACATAACCCAGAATGTTGACTAGCTAGTACTGCTAATTAAAAAATGATGCTGATTCTTAGTTATACTCCTGTTTTTTTTTTTTTGTTGTTATTGTGGGTTTTTTTTTTTTTTACCAAAAGCTGGAAATGATTTTTGTAGTGACCATCATTTTTGTAGCTAATTTAATAAAGATTGTACCGTCACACCCAGGTTTAGTTAGTTTAAGTACATTTTTGTGACCATGTGGACAATGGTTTTTAATGATTTGTTATTAAAAAAAGCTGCCCTCTCCAGTTGGAAATAAATAAATAATAAATTTAAAAAAACTAAGAGATAAAACTATGGGTTAAAAAAAGGAAAAGACAATAGAAACAGGCAAGTTAAAATAGGCCAAAATGCTTTTCAGAGCTACCTACAATGACAGCGATAGGTAAATTAACTGCTTTTTGTGTTGTTGTTTTTTTTTTTTTTTTTTACTTCCATTCATTAAAAAAGGGGGTAATTATTCAAATTAAAAACAGCAGATACAGAGTAACTTTATTAAGGCCCAGGGAGAAATTCAGTGTCCATCAGCTCAAGAAAATGAAAAAACTGGCAAATGAAAATTAAAACTACTATTCTGAACTGGTCTACTTCTAGTTTAGTCAAAAGAATATCTTTTATGCAACTAATAATAATAACTGTAATTACAGATGCACCAGTCTCTGATGTAGTGAGGCAGGAATTGAATTGGAATTTGATAAAAAGGCTTCCATAAAAAAAAAAAATAATAATAATAATAATAATAATAATAATAATAATAATAATAATTAAGGTCAAGTATTTCTAAAGTCTTTCTCCTGAGATTATAAGACTACAGCTTTATCCTACTGTTGTGAGACTAGAATGCTTTTTTTCTTTACTTTGGACCACACCCTGTTGTGTTGTTTTAATAAGCCAGTGTTTTTTCAAAATTCCAGTTAATACCAGTATTGTTTATGTCTTTGTATGTATTGGACACTGTCACAAATGGCAATTTTCTGTGTTTGTAGGTACAATGCATGCATCATTTTTCAGTGGGTCATTTTTAACTCTCTTTCGTTGTGATACTAATCATATTGTAAACACGAGATGTACTATGAAACTAAGACAGACTGTGTAAATTGTCTATTCAGATGTTATTAATAAATATTTCTATATATAGTCTGGATGGGTTTATGGGGAGTGTGAGATGAAAATCTCCCTTCAGGCGTATTTTTCCCCCCACCTCACACCTGTGCTGTGAGCTTTCCCAGTAGACCGCTGTGATTGAAAGACCTATGAAGCACTTCTGACAACAAACACTTCCTGTGACACACATAGGGTACGCACACCGCCTGATGCCGTCATTGAGCTAGGACCCCATGGCAGCTGAAGTGCAGTGAGGAATACTGCCCATGTTTCTTACGGTGTGTACGTGGGTGACATTTCTAGTTTTTTTCATCTAATTGTGTAGGAACCACGATAAAACCAGACTTAATGTCAAACGTAGCTCATGTTGTATGTTTTAGGAACCTGTGATTCATATTCAGCTCCAGCATAAGAAACAAAATAAATAAATAAAATAAAAAATCCACTCTGTTTAAGCACTATTGCCGCTCTGCTCCAGTCCAGAGTGGCCTTCCTCTACAGTAGAATACAAGAACCTTCACGATAAACTCTTCTTTATGTGACAACTACACGCACTAGGTCTGGTGTTAAATACAGTCGCGGAAAGAATTATGCCACCTCCCCTTGTTTTCTTCAATTTCTGTCATTTTATTGCCTGGTACAACTAAAGGTACATTTGTTTGGACGAATATTATGATAGCAACAAAAATAGCTCATGATAGTTTAATTTCAGAGCTGATATCTATCCATTTTCCATGGTTTTCTTGATAACCAAAATCACTTCAGTTCTTACATCAATATCTATGGCATTGTACTGACAAAAACAGTGCTGTTAGTCATTCCATGTTTTCTTTTCTGTCTGTTTTAGTCACATGATACACACAGGAGTTAGTACTTGATTGCATAACCTTTGTTTTCATGACTTTTGATGGTCTAATAATTTTTTCCGCGACTATATATGCAACCAATTGCATAACTAAAGGTGTTAAAAACCTAAATCGCCACCGCATCAAAGTCGTGTCATTTCAAGTTACTAACACTCAAAAATGTTAACACCTTCCCACTCAAAAAGCCAGGGTTGAATGTTTAATGAGGAAAGCCTACATCATGACCTTGTAATTTGGCATGGTGCAAGTCTAAATGGTTGACCATCCTCCATGACAACTCTTCATAAGCTGGAAAATGGACGAAGTCTCACAGATTTCTATTTCTTACTAAGGATCTTTTTTCTAACAAAAACACTTTGGGTTGAACATTATACCTTCAACAGTCATATGTATGCAGAATATGGATATATTTGGCCAAGATATTTTCGTATGACAAAAACTGATGCTGGAATGTAAAGTGACAGTTTAATCTAATTGAAGACCCTGGTGCTGTAAGTACTGAAGTCACAAAAAAAGCATGTTAAAAATATTTACAGGATGGACTTAGCTAAACAAATACAACATGTTTACATCCTCAACTTGACTTGTCCAAAAATGTGACTTCAGTACTTTAGCACCAGGGTCTTCAATTTATTGAGTTTAATATGATCAGTGTCATGCAGAGGCAACCTGTCACACCAGTAGAAAAAAATCCAGAAGAAATCAATGGTGGCACCACCTATAGGCCAATCAAAACACAGTCCCGACAGCCTCTCCAGGGAGTTTAAAGGGGTCATATTTTGCTGAACCCACTTTTATTAGTCTTTGGTACCTTTACTTGTGTATTTGGGGACCCTAACAGTTCATAAAGTTTGAATTTGAACCCTCCAGGTGCTGCAAAACTATCTTTATATTCATTCCGGCAAAACTCGAGTGGATTTCTACAACCCATTTCAAATCCTGCTTAAATTGTTACGTTTTCTAACTAATTATGCCACGACATTTGCACATACAGGGTGGGGAAGCAAAATTTACAATATTTTGAGGCAGGGATTGAAAGACAGTGTATGACCAATTAGTTTATTGAAAGTCATGAGAATTTATTTGCCACAAGAAAATTTCCACAATAGAAAATGTTTTTATTCTATGTGTCCTCCTCCTTTCTCAAGAACTGCCTTCACACACTTCCTGAAACTTGCGCAAGTGTTCCTCAAATATTGGGGTGACAACTTCTCCCATTCTTCTTTAATAGTATCTTCCAGACTTTCTCGTAATAGTTTTGCTCGTAGTCATTCTCTTCTTTACATTATAAACAGTCTTTATGGACACTCCAACTATTTTTGAAATCTCCTTTGGTGTGACGAGTGCATTCAGCAAATCACACACTCTTTGACGTTTGCTTTCCTGATTACTCATATGGGCAAAAGTTTCTGAAAAGGTATGGATAATAGTGTTAGGTATGATTATGACATCAATATATGTTTGGTTTCAAAACAACTGACGTAGCGCCTGCTGAGAAAAAACAAATAAATGTTCATTGTAAATTTTGCTTCCCCACCCTGTATAAGGTCAAGACTTCCGATAAACATTTCTCAGAGTACGACATAATTGTTTGTCAGCAGCAGCGGTTGTAGTCCATACTGAAAATATGTCCAAACTTCAAGCTGATTACCTAAAATGTTCAGTTGGTGGTTGCATTAATGAACACAAGTCGCTGAACGGGACAGAGCAGCACAGTCAACAACCTAGAGGGGGTGGGGCATGAAGGGGCTCAAAACAACCTTCCTGGTGTCATTACTCAGAAATAGGGTTGAAGATGGATCTGTGGAGTTGAATTAATGAAGAATTCAGACCCAAGCAGAACATTTACAGTTTATGTAGACCACAGGGAAATGTCTTAAAATGCATAATTCCATTTAAAAAAGCCAAATATCACTCCTTTAACACCTATTCAACCCGTCATTCGTGCAGTTCCTATGTAGAGGCTATGTGGGCCAATGACCCACTCGACTCGTGAGTTCTAGGTGGATACTGACCCTCAGGTGACTTTCACAGCCCTCCAGGCCCTGTTCACACCTGGCATTAACATGGATTTGTCATAATCCTGTGCACTGCTGTGAATACATCAGTTTACATCTGACCTTCCAGTGTGTCTCCACATGCATCACAAGTGATCACTTCCTTGCTGTACATGCAAATAAACAAGTTTATGTAATTGCCTAAAGTGATGTGCAAGCTTTTGCTTCCTGCAGGCATATTTGCAGTGGCTCAAGATGCCCAAGCCCAACACTGGTGATGTATGGTTCCTTTGAAATGCAACAGAAATAAAGAAATAGAAGAATGAATAAAAACTGAAGGGGTGTCATCTCTGCTAGTAAACATCAGCTGCTTAGAAAATTTTACCGGTTATGTGAATTGTAAATATTTGATTTTGTCACCTGGAGGACAAAAATGAGGGAGCGACAGATAGGAATTTTAGTTTGTCCTAGGACAAACTGAAATCCTACAAGAAATTAGGATCTGAAGATTGGAATTCCTATCTGTCCTAGGAGAATTTACAATCCTACTAGGACAGATTGTAATTCTATTTGGAAGTGAGATCTGAAGATTGGAATTTTGGAATTTCAGTCTGTCCTACGATTTCGCCATCACCATTCCAGCTGAATTATTTTCATATCTTAGATACAGTATATGGCCCTTAGGTCAATACACATTGTAACCAGGATGCCAGCTGTCCTATCTGGTCCAACCTTATTCAATGGCCGTTTGTAACTGTCATTGGTATGTAAATGAGACACATTTGTATTCAGAAATCGGTAGAATTTGAAAAACGTACCTGTAAACAACCCGTTGCCATGGCAACATACAATTTTATTATTTTCTAATTGTTGCCAAGTCATTCAGAAAATGTACAATGTTAAAGTTGGCATTGGAATTTTGCTGCCCCCTGGTCTAGACGGTAGGGTTAAAAGTAAAAGAAACAACAATATTCTTACAAACCATGATTTTATTCAGAATTTACAGACTTTGAATCTAATATTCTATAGAAACAACAATATTCTTACAAACCATGATTTTATTCCGAATTTACACAGACTTTGAATCTAATATTCTATAGAATTCTTAAATTTTTTGCCGTAGGACAGACTGAAATTCCAATCTTCAGATCCCACTTCCAAATAGAATTACAATCTGTCCTAGTAGGATTGCAAATTCTCCTAGGACAGATTGGAATTCCAATCTTCAGATCCTAATGTCTTGTAGGATTTCAGTTTGTCCGAGGACAAACTAAAATTTCAATCTGTCCTAGTAGAATTCTTAATCCTATGGACAGATAGTAATTGTAGTTTGTCCTAGGACAAACTACAATTACTATCTGTCCTAGTAGGATTAGGAATCCTACTGGATTTCAATCTCTACTATGACACATTTATAGACTGTAAGTGCATTAATGAGTGCTTCTGACAAAATGTAAACACATAAGTTATTAGGGGTGGGAATCGAAAACCGGTTCCAATCGATTAATTCCATCAGAATTGTACTCCTCCAGCGTTATCAATTCTTCTTAATGATTCTCTCATTTCCCAACACAACGTTTTCTGGTTTTCCCTATGTCACGTCGTGGTACATTATGTAAATGTCACCCACTGGCCTGCTTCAACCGTGAGGAATCAGAGGAAAAAGCGATCATTTCACCAGAAGAGATGAGAATAATGCCATGTGTAATCAGTGTGATGCTGTAATTTCACGTAAGCGTGCAAATACCAGCAACATGCTCAAGCATTTATCGACCCAGCGTGGAGTTAGATTCCAGGAATGTCATGTGTTCAGCCACCTCTGTACAAGTGCTAATGTTGCTGGTCAAACAAGTTCCACTATGACCTGTCGAACTACACTCAAAAAAACCACTCAGTAATCGATAGGAGAACTGATAAGGAATTGGATTGGTCAGCAGAATCAGCAATAGCATTGATACTGATAAAATCCTTTCAAGTCCCAACCCCTACAAGTTATGTCTTTTTTTTTTTTTTAAGAAAACCATAGGTGTTTTGTGTCCACAGATGTAGTGCATTTATGTCATTTGGGAATGATTGGTAATTGACCTATTCTATGTGATGTTTATATATAAAAATGCATTGATCTCAGACCACCCCAGAATGTGGCATAAGGAATCAGATATCATTGTTTTGATGATGAATGAGTCTTGGGTGGCATCAGGGTAGTTCACGAAAATGCCCATTAATAGGTCAAATATGGGAAATCGCCACCAGTCACAACTGAGGAAGTCTCTTGGATGGAAAGTAAAAGGTCTTAGGAGACAAAAAGTCAAAAAATTTACCTTTTACTAAAACATTACCATGACTTGAATGAGTGACTGAGAATCTAGACAGATTACAGTGTATGTTACCAATATTTATGTGAATTATCCATAAGTCCAGAACTGTTGATTGTGTTTATAAAGCTTTTCTCATAACTTACAACAAACCTGACTGTAATAACTCTTCTCTCTGAATGTTACTTTGCCTCCGTGGAATAACACTACAGCAAAATGAGAAGAAAATGTTCCAGAAAAATATTAAACCATTCAACAAGATTTCTCTGTTGTCTTGTGGCTGGGAGTATGACAATGCAGGGAGGACAAGAACAAGACTCTCCAGAAGACAGCGAGCAGAGTCGAACCAACAGCAAGACTTTAAAGCAGCCACAAAGTGGAGAGTGATGTTGGATAATATTCTGTCAGAGCCTTCCTGTGATACACATACAAAGGCGGTGACACTTCAATTTCAGAGTGAACAAAGGCACTGGGGAAGCTGAAAAGTGCCTCCACAGAGTGACTACTATGGATAAAACTCAACTTGACAGAATGCTGACACTATATTTATGCTGATCCTGACAATGTTATCATTCATTTTAATTCACAGCTGAAAGTCACAGATAGCTGACAAATCTGGGGCCATTTCAAAAATTAAGGGGCATCGGTGAAAACAAAGTGCATCTTGGATGTAATTCAACTTATCAAGGGTTGCTACAAGCAGAGAGGATCATTCAGACTGCATACGACGCCAATTTGTCCACCTAATTTATCCCCGCTGAGATCTCAGATGCAATTTGCAGAAGCTGTGGCAAAGCAGTTTTGGAAAACTGTGTATTGCTCTTTTTATATTTTTCGCTCTTACTGTAAAGACTGCTGTGGGCGCTCCGGGTAAGTACATTATCACGGAACATCCAACACCCAAAATGTCTCTGGAAAGAAAGCAGCTTTGCCACAGGCTTTGCTGTGTGTTTTTTCTGCTCAACATTTGTAAATTAAAAAAAATGAAAACACTTTAATGGGTTTACAATATTTGAATTGAGGTTTGTGTTTCTGATGTTTTCATATTTCTGATTTTTTTTCCCCAAATTTGTGAACACACATACAAGGCCTTTATATAGACATTTGTCCTATCATCATCTATGTTGGTGGTGTCTCCCTCTACTTAGTAATATAAATATAAATAGTAACTGGTTTTTGTGGATAGGATATTTGTGCAAATAACTTTGATTTGTTGTCAATGCAGTCGTTGTCACTTACGAATCAAGAAAATACATAAAACGTATCAATGTTACACTATTGTTATGATACGCTGCATTTCCATTATGTGGAACTGGCTCAACTCAACTTGGGTACCAGATACTATTCCTGGAGACCATTGCCATTACAGGATACTACTGACTTTAGAGTACCTGGACATCATAGCAACGTGGCGCGTAACTTCCATGATGTCTGCTCAGAGAGTTGCTGATTAACTTACTCGTTGCGTGTTGCCCCATCAAACTCACACTGAATTTTTTCGTCGACCACCAAGGACAGAAATGTCTGAATCTGCTCGACTGACCGTAGTGTAGTTTTGTGGGCTGTCATCATGTGGATTAACCTACTGGTATATTTACTGTAAGCTTCTGCAACTATTTTTATTTTAAATGGCAGGTCAAACATTGATAACGCAATGATGCAGAGACGACCCTGGCTAATCACTGATCTACAGTGTTCACACGTCACGTTTTAGTATCTCTTCCTGTTGTGGAACCTCGGCAGAGTAGATACCACAAAAATAGTGCTGGGTACCAGATTCCAGGTACTCTTACGTAATGGAAATGCAAAAAGGCTGAGTCGTGTTGAGTCAGTACCACATAGTGGAAATGTGGCAACAGTACGACAACCAGCACCAATTCCAAATGCAACACTAGATGCCAACTGTATTAAAGACTGCAATAAGGTCCTTGGTCAAAACATCCAAAAAATAATACAAACCAAACCATGGTTTAGTCTGATCTGGCCTGAGACCACTTCTTATTGCCAGATCAAGCCTGTTTGGTCTGGGGGAGGCTTCTTTTTGGCCGGAATCAAAGTAAAAATTTTCAGTCCAGTATAAATGTGTTGAAATGTTTTTACGTCTATAATTCTCTGGCAAAATTGCAGTGTCCAGAGGTGCAAGGATGACTGAGACCTTTCCAAACAGACTTGGTGCTGTGATTGTGGCTAAAGCTGCCACTACTGAACACTGATGTGAAGCGATAACAGTGGAAAACATACAAGGGGTGAATACTTTCCAAAGGCCCTGAATCGTCTTGGACACTGTGTTCACCGCTACAAAAACAAACCAAAGGGGAAGACAGTCAACTTTGCAACACAACAAAAGGCTGCGGGTGTAGGTGTCCATCACACTCCTGCGTTATGGTACCCTGTTCACTTCATCACCATGCTTTATATTTAACTTGGATGGATGTCAAATTGTTTTAAGTCTGAAGAATGCATTTTCCTGGAAGGCCTTCATATTATCACAATCCACTGTCCACAGATTTCCATACATGGCCGATACATATGACTATCAACAGAAATAGTTTGGCATAAACAAAAATTTGACCCTTGACGATTTCATGTCAACTGGTCCTTGTGTTTTATTTGAATATATTTGACTTTTGTGGAACATCAAATGAATACATAAATATTTGGGGAAACCTCATCTTATAAAACCATGGATCCTCCTTATGCTAAATACGTGGACATCCACTGTGGGGTATAATTGTGACACGCATGCCACAAATTTACATGTGAATGATAGTTTATCAATATTCATATTAGAGCTTGGGGGCTGCGCAGAATTATTCGGACGCCCTCATCATAAATGCTGTCAGTTACAGTTAGGCTTGTTAATTCTACTTATGCCGACATGTGGGCGTTGAGCTAATTTGAATACACTCCCACACACTGTTGCCTTGTACCGTCTATCTCCCCATTCTCATTTTAACCGATCATACAGGATAGCACATTCAAACGGCAAGAGACCCATTTATTTTGTCAAGCCAAACATTCACTTTAACGGCAAACTCACCTCTGTTGAACTTGAATTGCTTGAGAGGATGGTTTAATCAAACTTTGAACATGTAAAAATGAGCCAGGTCAAACTACGGCTTTTCCAAAGAGGTCCAAAGGTCCTGGTCAGACCTGACTTTAATGAGTTTTTTTTTTTTTTTTTAATTTACAAGAGGAGAGCTCTTGTAGCCTATGCATCACTGAGTTGGTTCATACCTAGCAGTAAAATGCATCTCTAGTGCTCACCTGTGAAACAGTGGCGGCTGCTCGTCTTTCAGACAGGGGAAGCTCATTGTCGGCTTACATCAAAAAAAAAAAAAAAAAAAAAAAATTGTCAAGCAATTTAAACATACATTCGGTCCTCCGTTCCTTTTTAGGAAAATGGTCAGTGACCTTATTGTACCAAGTAGGCGTCTTTTCCAGGGACTGGACCAGTGTCCTCTCAATGTCCAGCAGAGCTAGGCTGCTTAGATTGCCTTGGCCCACTGTGTTGTGGGTGGAAGACTTCAGCCTTTTTAAACAACAGATGCTCCTTTCACTCCGACCTAGCCGACAGTTTGATTGACTTAACTATCTACAAAACGATATTAAACTCGAACAAGAAATGGTTAAATTATGAAACTGAAACAAGAAAACGCTGAAATTATGTTAAATTGAAACAAGGAAGTCCACTGAGTGTGTTTTATTTACAGTGCAAGAAATGAACGAGTAATTTCATAGTGGTTTCTCTCGATTTCGCAGCAGAATGTGTGACGGTATTAAACTGAACTGTGTCAGTGAAGGAGTAGATCTCAAAAAAGCTGTCAATCAAACGGGATTCAGCCTTTCGACTGATCCTCCAATCAGCACGTGGGATTCTGGCGTCCAGCCTGGCCGAGCTCCACCCACAGCTACATTCACCCCCAGAGACACCCGGCGTCTGGGGGCGGGACAACATCGTGGCATTTATCCAATTACCGTCCAGTTTTGAGGCAATGAAAAAAACTGTTCCACTCAGTCCCACTGAAGCCCAGAGACGCCCACAGTCTACGGACAAATGCACTGAGCAGAGATGGAGGAGAAAACAGCGCAACGGGAATGTATGAGAAGTGAAGAACATCGCGTCTGTTGATTTGTGATAAAGCTGATTCTGAACGAACTCATCTTTGAGATGAACACTACTACTACTAACACGTTTGTAGTTAATGAAATGTCAACACAACCGTACATATTTAACCATTTAATTTTCGTAATTTTAGGGGAAGCCGGGCTTCCCTTGCAGTCTATGAGAAATCGCCACTGCTGTGAAAAGTCCTCAATTCCCTGCTCTGTACGTACAGTTGTGGACAAAAATTATTAGACCACCCTTGTTTATGCCAACTTATTGTTCATTTTAATGCCTGGTACAACTAAAGGTACATTTGTTTGGACAAATATAATGATAACAACAAAAATATCTCATAGTAGTTTAATTTCAGAGCTGATATCTATCTATTTTCATGTTTTCTTGATAATAACCAAAATCACTTCAGTTCTTACATCAATATCTATGGCATTGTACTGACAAAAACAATGCTTTTAGGCATTTCATGTTTTCTTATGATCTGTTTTAGTCACATGATACTCACAGGAATTAGTACTTGATTGCATAACCATTGTTTTGGATGACTTTTGATGGTCTAATAATTGTTTCCGTAACTGTAGATAAACAAGCTAAAGCCAAAAACCTAAAACTTAGCACAAGTTTTCTTTCCCTGCAGGCATTTTGGAATACTCCCCATGCTGTCAAAGTTCGAAAGACTTGCAAATGACAGGATGATTTGCCATCTTTTAAATGTAGCCTACTAGTTACATGACTGGTGACTTGTATTGTACATTCTGATTTACAGTAATATATGATGCAATAGCAGGCCAAAAAAGTCATTCCACCACGAACATCGATGTCAACTTTGACCACTATTGGCTTTACTGGTCTTCTTGTATAGCATTCTACTGTGATCAACAATTTCCAGGCACTTAAAACATGCTTAGGAATTTCTTGAATTGCAGATTTTCCATTTCCTCACTTAGGGGGAAAAAGTGGCAGATCATTGTTCAAGTCAAGTGGCAAAATTTAATGTTCCAAGTGAAGCCAAATAGGAAAGACCTCAAAGTGTAATACCACTCATAGCCACTAGATGCTGACTCCAAAAAAGGCCCATTGAATCTCTCTCTAAGTCAATACTGGTTACTCAAGTCATTGGACTCACTGGTTTTATTGGGCCCCTCTATTATACTAAAGACTGTCAAATGATTCTCTTACAAATATGTTTGAGGAAATTTATTGCTTTACCCATCAACCCTTTGCACTATGCAATGAGCTTTACCTTCTAGCCTGAATATGGTCACATCTAGCTCCGATGAGCCAATATGGTGATTGGCCTTGAAGGGAAAAAAAGTGGCGGATCATTGTTTAAGTCAAGTGGTAAAAATTTAATGTCCAGAGTGAAGCCAAATAGGAAAGACCTCAAAGTGTTATACCACTCATAGCCACTAGATGTTGACTCCAAAAAAGGCCCATTGAATCTCTCTCTAAGTCAATACTGGTTACTCAAGTCATTGGACTCACTGGTTTTATTGGGCCCCTCTATTATACTAAAGACTGTCAAATGATTCTCTTGCAAATATGTTTGAGGAAATTATTGCTTTACCCATCAAGCCTTTGCAGTATACAATGAGCTTTACCTTCTAGCCTGAATATGGTCATGTCTAGCTTCAATGAGCCTATATGGTGATTAGCCAAAACACAAACCTTTGTTCAACACAGCCTATGGTTCCAGAGCTCTGATGCACTGGACTTTTTGAAGTTCTCAGATATCTTTTACACTCTTGAATATGATTCTGATGGCATATAAAAGAGTACAGGGTGGGGAAGCAAAATTTACAGTGAACATTTAGTTGTTTTTTCTCAGCAGGCACTACGTCAATTGTTTTGAAACCAAACATATATTGATGTCATAATCATACCTAACACTATTATCCATACCTTTTCAGAAACTTTTGTCCATATGAGTAATCAGGAAAGCAAATGTCAAAGAGTGTGTGATTTGCTGAATGCACTCGTCACACCAAAGGAGATTTCAAAAACAGTTGGAGTGTCCATAAAGACTGTTTATAATGGAAAGAAGAGAATGACTATGAGCAAAACTATTACGAGAAAGTCTGGAAGATACTATTAAAGAAGAATGAGAGAAGTTGAATCCGTGTATCATTCGTTCATTTGTTTTTCAATTTAAAACCAAAAATGAAAAAACAAAAAAATGACTCGTTTTTTTGTTTTTCATTTTCAAAACCAGAATGAAAAATGGATAACAGTTCGTTTTTACATTTCCTGATTTTGTGCTCAAATGAAAAATGGAAAAAACGGATAACGACCGTTTAATCCAATTTTGCTATTTTCAGTATAGTTAAGTTGTCTGACCCGGAAGTAGTCGTAACTATGGAAAAAATAAACAAACGGGATCATGGCCGGACTGGAGGAATATTTTGCTATAATTAAGCAGCTGTTTGATACAGAAGCGTATTGCATTCACACAAAAAAATAAATTCGGCTCCATTTTTCTGAATTAACAAGATTAACAGCAGTTTAATTATAGCAAAATATTCCTCCAGTCCGGCCATGATTCCGTTTGTTTATTTTTTCCCTAGTAACGACTACTTCCGGGTCAGACAACTTAACTATATTGAAAACAACAAAATCGGATGAAACGGTTGTTATCTGTTTTGTTTTTTTTTCCATTTTTCATTTGAGCACAAAATCGGGAAATGGCACAACGAACCGTTATCCATTTTTCATTCTTGTTTTGAAAATGAAAACCAAAAAAATAAGTGTTTTTTTTGTTTTCATTTTTGGTTTTAAATTGAAAAACGAATGAACGAATGATACACGGATTAAGTTGTCACCCAAATATTTGAGGAACACTTGCACAAGTTTCAGGAAGCGTGTGAAGGCAGTTATTGAGAAAGGAGGAGAACACATAGAATAAAAACATTTCCTATTATGTCAATTTTCTTGTGGCAAATAAATTCTCATGACTTTCAATAAACTAATTGGTCATACACTGTCTTTCAATCCCTGCCTCAAAATATTGTAAATTTTGCTTCCCCACCCTGTAGATACATTGAGAAACCCAGAGGATATCATTTCAGTGCGCTGCCCTTCAGTGGATGCAGGATGCATTTGTATTCACACTGCTAAAACAATACTGCGATGTGTGCCAGGCCTCCTCTGTAATCTGATCTCCCTGCATATTGAATGCATTCCTACCTGACATTAGAGATGTCCACTTGTGAATCTGAACATGTTCAATTTAAACCTTAATGAGCGGTAAAATCGGAGGTTAATGAGGTCTCCTGTACAGTATAATTCCAAAAGGGACACCCCCGATGAACTGGAAGTACACTCAACAGAGTACCTACCATCGTTAATTCAGTCAAACACCCTGTCTTACAGTTGAGTGAAAATTACTTTACAGCTCTGCTTCAGAAATTGTAATCGTTTCCTCCTACCCATAGCACATTTCGTGGAAACTGATGCAGTAGTTTTTGCGTAATCCAAATGATGTGAAAGCAAAACCCCCTTAGCAGAGGTAATGAATGAATGAGTATGTGCATGTTATTTGGAGGCTAATTACCAGAGGATACAGGCGAGGATGTTGCCCCATTTTCACCATCATATCCAAATGGAGATGCTATTCCCTCTGTGTGTTTCTGATCCCAGAAAGAACAAGGGGGGGGGGGGGGGAAAGAGAAGTGGGTTGGGGTGTGGTACTGAGATCATCCCACCAGAAAGAAGCACTTAGTTGAAAGAGTAGCAAACGAGGTCACTTAGTCTGCAACCACACTACCACCGATGGGATTCCAACAAACATCAGCAAAGCAGGCACACATGCAGACACATACTGAGCAACACATACACAGATACTGTAATTGCTCAGGCATGCTAATGGTTCCGTTATGGATGGATAGATGTACTCCATTCTTCCTGTCAGTGGCGATGACTTACTGACTTGTTTGTGATCTTGCATGTGAAAAAAAAATGTAGAAATGTGAGCTGAATACAGGAAAACAACCGTACAAGGATATTCAACAGTGACAAATATGTAGCGTGATGAATTTACAACATTGCTAAAGCCAATTATTTACATGTTTAGGTGTGACTGAAGTAATTTTCAGACCATCCAGGGGCAGAAAAACAAGCTGAAAACACAGAAAAATGGTGTTTATTTCTGTGTCTTTTGCTGCTATTGCTATGTTCACTATATAACCTTAATTTTTTTGTGGTGTTGGATACTTTAGTGAGAATTTTTAGAGTCTTATGATCAGTGCCGCTGACAGTAATGCCCCTAGGAAGCAGAGGAAGGTCGAGAGGAGGTTAGCTGAGGAGGTTACCTTGACAGAACGAGAGTGTTACTTCATAAAAGCCATACTGTTGAGAGGCCACTGCAGGCGAAATGGCCAGCTGGGCACATATTTGAAAAAAAGTAGAGAGTACTGTTCTGCTCGGATCATAGAGATGGCCTATGAAACCCTACAATGGCCCCAGGTTGAGAAAACAGATGCTGACTTTGTAATCACAACAGTACAAGCCTCAGATACATTCTCAACATGCAACATTGTGCCCATGCCAGGGCAAACCTCTTAGTATCCACCAAGGCACCAGCGAACCTGTTTAAGGGTAAGCTGAACTAGAAGATACCGTCTTGTGTGATACAAGTCTGATACATGAAGTTTGGCTTTTTCTTCCGTTATAAGTAGGGGCGTGTACTGGCAAGAATCTGGCGATATGATACAAATCACAATACAAGGATCACAATACCATATATCGTGGTATATCATGACACTGTTAACAAGATGATATTTTTAGTTTGTTTAATTACACCAGAAACATGTACAAATACTAAAGAGATGTGTATTTGATCAGAACAGGATCTAGTGCTATGTCACAAAACAGATTAGATAGATAGATAGATAGATAGATAGATAGATAGATAGATAGATAGATAGATAGATAGATAGATAGATAGATAGATAGATAGATAGATAGATAGATAGATAGATAGATAGATAGATAGATAGATAGATAGAACGACAGACAGACAGACAGACAGACAGATAGAACGACAGATAGATAGATCGACAGATAGATAGATAGCTAGCTAGCTAGCTAGATAGATAGATAGATAGATAGATAGCTAGATAGATAGAACGAACGACAGAACGACAGATAGATAGATACTTTATTCATCCCATAGGGAAATTTACAGGTTCCAGCAGTATCACAAACTTAAAAATAACAGTAGTAAAAACACAATAGTAAAAACACAGTAGTTTAAAAAAAAAAAGAAACATTCCTTTGTAAAAACTTAAAATAAATAAAGTTTAACATCTGGCTTTACCAGTACAAAAATCAAAACACACAAGAATAAAAAAAAATAAAATAAAATTATGACTACTAGCAGCATTGTACCCGTGGTGCCATTGTACAATAACACCCTCCCGTGGTGCAACAGCAGCATTGTACCCATATGCCCTCCTGTGCTGCAACATCGATCACACACAGGGACACGGGGCGGGGCTGAAACGTGATTATATAGTAGGAAGGACGCTTGAAATAACCATAATGTAACAAAACAGTGTTAACAATTTTTTAAAAGTTACATTCATGACCTACAGTATCACAATACTACTTTTTTAGTACAAACAGAGCAAAATACCCATGTGAATATATAAATAAAAGAGCAAAATACCCATGTAACTATATAAATAAAAGAGCAAATATACCCCTGTAAGAGTAAGAGTAAGGATGGTCAAGATGGCGCCAGTGTGTTTGGCCCACCGTATGTCACTGCCGGCACTTTTTGTTATTTTGTGGTTTTTAATCAGCTGTCACTGCAAATGTTTTCAGATTTTAATTTGTCTTTGTTTTTATGATGGTTGTATTTTGTTGTTCTTAGCCTGCTTTACACCCTGTGTTATCACTAGTTTTACTTACTTATTTAATCCCTTGTTTTATGTTTGGTGTACAGCACTTTGGCCAGCTTTGAAGTTCTTAAAGTGCATTATAAATAAAGTGAGTATGGTATGGCATGTAACTACAGGGTGGGGAAGCAAAATTTACAATATTTTGAGGCAGGGATTGAAAGACAGTGTATGACCAGTTAGTTTATTGAAAGTCATGAGAATTTATTTGCCACAAGAAAATTGACATAATAGAAAATGTTTTTATTCTATGTGTCCTCCTCCTTTCTCAATAACTGCCTTCACACGCTTCCTGAAACTTGCGCAAGTGTTCCTCAAATATTCGGGTGACAACTTCTCCCATTTTTCTTTAATAGTATCTTCCAGACTTTCTGGTAATAGTTTTGCTCATAGTCATTCTCTTCTTTCCATTATAAACAGTCTTTATGGACACTCCAACTATTTCTGAAATCTCCTTTGGTGTGACGAGTGCATTCAGCAAATCACACACTCTTTGACGTTTGCTTTCCTGATTACTCATATGGGCAAAAGTTTCTGAAAAGGTATGGATGATAGTGTTAGGTATGATTATGACATCAATATATGTTTGGTTTCAAAACAATTGACGTAGCGCCTGCTGAGAAAAAACAACTAAATGTTCATTCTAAGTTTTGCTTCCCCACCCTGTATATAAATAAAAGAGCTTGTAGGATTCCCAAAAAATACAAAAAAAGAAATACAAAAAAACAAAAATGAACCTCCACCATGTCTGCATTTGAATAAATGCCTAAAAATATCGATAAAGTACTTTTTAATATTGATACACTATTGTGAAATGAAATATTGAAATATATTGCGGAACTGATATTTTCTTACACGCCTAGTTATAACCCAAAGTCTATATAAATACGTGTAAGAAAAAGTTCCATAAACAGTGGATTTGGGCCATAGACTGTATATAATTAGTGAACAGTGATGTCACCCACTGGTTGATAAATTGTTGTTATGAAGCCAGTCATTAGTGATTTGACCCTCACCCTGGTTGGCTTTTTGGAGCCAGAAGTGATCATATTTGGATTAGAGGGGCGGAACTATTGGTATAGTGTACCAGCATAGTGATTTGGTGAGTGAAGAGACTGGAATGAGTCCTAGAAAAAACACATTGACGGTATTTTTAGAGAAAATTAGGGGCCGTTTACACGGCGCAGGATTCAGTCGACTCTGGGAAGATTTCATCGCGGATTAGCCTTCTGTTAACATGGAAACGGTGCCTAGAGTGCCTGAATCCGGAAACTTTTGATACCAGGGTCCAGGGTGGAATGTTATCGATACGCTCCGCATTTCAGCTCCGTGTTAACGCGAATCGGAACGTTCTGGGGTAAAACATGATGTCACCGCATGCGCGCGCAGCCAAGACCCACCAGTTAACCCACTCCAGGCCAGTTGGTGGCGGTAATGCGCCTCCAAGCTGGTTTGCCAGCCTCTATGACACAATAAAGCTGCAGAAAAAGAAGGAACAACCACAACAACAATGGCCGGTTTCAGAACAACATACGTGCTGCTAACTGTGCTCAGTGCTCATCTGTCCAGACAAAGAAGTCCTGCGTCTTTGTACGACCACTCGCCATTGTTGTTTGTAAATAGTGTTGTCCGCCGCTTCTTCTTCTTCTTCTCCTCATTTAAAGGCTGACTAAACCGGAAATCGTTTGTGCGCAGGCGCGTGTTTTACCGCCACTGTTTCACTACAGCTCTACATCGCCAGCTACTGGTCTGGCATGGCCACTACAGCGTATTCAGCCGTCCTCGCGGACTCATGTTAACGCAGATCGTTCACATAGCGGCTTCGTCTTAACGTGGAATGATTTTGTAACGCAAAGGAGAAATCTTTGCAGAGTGTTGCTGTGTAAACGTACCCTTATAATGTAGGTCTACAGGGGGCCAGAACTCCAAAAAGCCCTGACCCCCTTTAGACCTACTTCACATCCATTCTGTTTTGGAGTTTGTAAAGGCCTCAGCAAGTGCCTCATAAAACCTACAACAGGAAGTGTTGGAGCCATTTATATTATTTATAAGTTGTTTTTGGATGTTGGTAAATCAAAAATAAGACCAATGGTCATATTGATTAATGAATTATGATTGATTTCATATTGTTTTCAGCAGCTCACGCCCTCCTCCTGGTCGGGCCGTCCTCCTCCTGTGATTATGGAGAGAGGACAGCTGGTTCGGGCCTTTGTCATGAGGAAGGAGTGAGGAGTGAGACAGTTTACCTACCGCTAAATATGCTATATCTGCTTAAGAAATTTTTTGTTTGATTATTGTGAAGTTGAAGTCTCAACCACGGAGAATATTTTTGTTGGTGAAAATAAATTTTGATCATTTTGAATATAGAAATATCTCCGCGAGTGCTTATTAAGGAATTTAGTGAGTCATAGACCTCCTCCTCAGTCGACTGCTATTTTTATTTTTATTTTTTTTAACCTTTTTCTTTTTGAATGCAAGAGTAGCCGTAACAGGAAGTATGTTTGTGTATTCTGATAGTTGTACAATGAAAATATGAGAGGTCAGGATACACTGTTTGATTTACTGATTAGAAAGAAAAAAAAACAGAGCCTGTTCACTGTGGTGATGTGGAAATGACAAATAGGAATAAAGTATACAACCTTTTACTTTCTGTCTTTGCTGCGACAAACAGCCAAATACCTTGAATCAACAACAGCATCCTTTCACTATGCTCCTTTATTCCTGTGTTACAATGTCACAGCAGTTTCACAGGTCGGCACTGTAACAACCAGCGATACTGAGGGGATCCTGTGGGAAACAAAGAACTCTGCACCAAAATAAAAACTGAGTCAAGTCAGCGTCACTTGGTGGAAATATTCTATAAAACATTACTACTGTTTTGTTCCAGGAGGGGACATGGAAGGTATAATTGCAAAGAAAGCAGCAGGCCAGATCTTCTAATTTGGTCAGCAGCATCAATATGATATCTAATTATTGAGCTGCCTGTGATAATGTTGAAAGTGCAAGAGCAGAAAATCAGCAAGGAGTCTGAAATGACAACAGGAGGCCAAGAAGACAACTGGACACTACCAACCAAACAAGTAGAAGTTAGAAACCAGTGAAAGGACAGCTGCACTGAGTAGTAGAGAAACATCCTTAGCTGCTAATAAGAAGTCTAACACCAAACATAGATATAAAGCACTGATGTGTGTGTGTGTGTGTGTGTGTGTGTGTGTGTGTGTGTGTGTATATACACACACACACACACACACACACACACACAGGGTGGGGAAGCAAAATTTACAATGAACATTTAGTTGATGGTTCTAGGACTCCAACCTAGAATCATCGTGAGTCCTAGAACCACCATGATTTTTTTTTTTTTTTTTTTTTTTTTCGTGAGTCCTAGAACCATCATGAAGTTTTACATTTTGTAAGCATATATGATGGTCTTTCAGAAAATAAGTTCTTTTGGTTGGTACTCCTTGTCATACCTGTGGTATTTGAAAGTGAAAATTAATGAAAAATGTTATTTTGCGATTTTATTATGACAAAAACAACAACAAAAAGGATCATACCCAATAATAAATGCTGATCTGATTACTCTATGTACTTATGTAAAAGGATGTGTAATTATTTGCAATATATCATATTTGGTTTGTGTTTAATTGGTCAATAAATATAGGGGTTCGTAAAAAGTTTCAAGTTTATTTTCCAGATTTCATAAGGTCATACCACAGTCCCAATAAAGACAATGTTATTAATATACATATGCAATCTATATGTGGTAGTCATTCTTTGCTGAAAATTTCATGCATTTAGCTAGAAAACTTACTGAGATATTGCACTCTAAAATTTGCTACATTTTAAGACAATCGCGAAATGCACCAAAAACGGCAAGAGGGGTACCCTGTTCATGAATTTTTTTCTTCAAATATATTTGATATATCAATCTGAAATTTTGGCTGTGGTGTTTTTTAGTGTTGAACTCTATATGGTAAAAATTTCAAGCAAATCTAAGATGGTCGAGCAGGAGGCACTTGTTGAATTGAGGTGGAATGACCCTTGTGCGTTTTCTTTGCTGCTTTTATATAGACTATTGACCACACCTAAAGTTACCAGTCAAGCCTGACTCCAGTCAAGCCTGTGCAAGAGATTCGACTCAACGTTCGACATTAAGGGATTAGTCCAAACGCCGACGTTGTGCGCATCGGGAATGAAAAAAATTCAGCTGTCAACTGGTTAGTCATCTCGTGAGCAACATATACAAAATAGGTACCTGAGCAAATCATTTTCTGGAAGTTACACCACATGTTCGGACCGTGCGTTTTTAATGGCGCAAAGAATATATAGAGTTTCATAAAAATCTATTGTTGAGGTACACATCACATCTGTGCGCACACATGCTCACAGATGATCAAAAGAAATCCTCGGTGCGCAGTAATAATTCAGACTCCTGAAATAGGTCAGCAGTTCAAACTGATCATGTGTAGAGATTTCAATAAATAGGAACAAAGAAAAAAACACGAGTATGAAGCTGATAAAGAACTCTGAAAACACTTGAGTTCGAGATAGGACAATCATTTACTTTTCAACCTGTCAATCATTCATTTCTGTATTAGCTCTCTTAGGAGATGTTGAGAGCCTCCCATGAGTATTTTTGGAAATTGTTGGGGAAAGATTTATGCAGATGAGACCATGAATAATATATCTGCTGGCAACTCAGAGAGAGCCGCTCTGGGCCGGCTGTTTTCAGCTGTCCACCAGATCTGGCAGATTTATAACAAGATAAAGCTGAACCCACTGGGACTGGCTGGCTGACTGAGCATGCTGGGAAGGAACCCCTGAATAAAACAGGGACTTCAAGAAATCCCCTACAGGGAGCAGCACTGGTGCTTTCAAGAGCTGCCTATATATACATGCATGTGTTATACACCATGTATACATCGTGTGTTTGAGCGCTGTTTTCCCAGGGGACGGCTCTTTTATACGTTACTCCAACCTTGTTAGTTATCGTCTTAATGCTAAATTAACTTCCAGAGACTGAGCCAGTTTTGTCCCAGTCTACAATCTGTGGTCCCACTGCTCCATGAGAGTGAAGTGAAGTGAAAAATCTTTTACAAATCGTCATGCATTGCTGCGTTTTAAGGCCGTACATGGACTCGCACCAGTTTAATGAAACCTGCCGTTACACACAAGAGTATCGCGCTGCCTTTGTATTCCCTGATGTGCTCCTTCCTTCAGAATATCATATCCATTCATGCTTTTACTGTAATCCATACTCTTATCTGATCGTCTGTTTAGAATACAATCAGTCAGACTGTAATTTATGAGCAGGCGCTAACAAATTGTGAGTGCTGAATCAGTCTGCATAACACCACATATTTATATGCTATTTTTAAGATTATGTTCCACTTTCGTCTTTGCTTTATCATCATACTATTGAAGCTGCAGTGTCCCAGTTTCTTCATGGGGCCCACACCGGGCTCTTCTCATCTTCACAGGCAAAACAGGCAAAAAGTAGTGCCTGAAATGTGCTCTCTATTGATTTTGCATAACCATGATGGCTGTCTAACTATGTTGCGTGTCAGCTGTATGCTGTCAAAAAATTGTTGCAAGACTCAGTTTAGATCAGTGGTTCTTAACCTGGGTTCGATCGAACCCTAGGGGTTCGGTGAGTCAGTCTCAGGGGTTCGGCGGAGGTCAAGACACACACTCGACTCATTAGTTGGGTGTGTGTGTCGGGCTAGGTCCGTGTAAACAAACGGCTTCGGAGACTCTTTCTCTGATTGACATCCAATATACGCGGTGTATTGTTGTTGCTTATAGCGCTACAACACAATCCAGAAGTGTTTATAATCTCTTCCACTCGTCTGACGATGAATTATTTGAGTATTTTCCACATCGTTGTTATGACTTTTGCTACTTCCTGTTAACCACGGAGGCAGCCATGTGTAGCGTTTGTTTACATTTTTCAGTCACCGCACTGGTCAGTTACAGTCATGTGACGACCGACACACCGTCGCGGATGGAGAAATCGTATTACGCTAAAGCCATCAGTCACACTGATTTGCAGTAAATATTCATTATTATTGTAGCCTGATGGAAATTAGGTGATGGGTGTGTGTTAAAATGTTAAAAATGATAAATAGCATAAATACAATAAGTTCATTATTGGAATACATAAGGTTAAAAATTAAAACCATTTCAGTGTGGTAGTATTAAAAAAGGTCATGTCTTTGTGAAAAGGTATGGAATTTGTTGTGAGTTCATGCACTGTATTGGTTTTGTCCTTTGAACACAGTGATGTTAATGCACGGTTCATTTTGTGCACCAGTAAAACATATACCTGTGTCTTGAATTTGAAAAAAATCATAATTTATTTTTTAATAAAGAGGGGTTCGATGAATGCGCATATGAAACTGGTGGGGTTCAGTACCTCCAACAAGGTTAAGAACCACTGGTTTAGACGATACGGCAAAAATTCAATTGTGATTTTTTTTTTTTTACTCTACAGTATAATGTGTAAAGATAACATGCCAATTAAAAGTGGCGGGTTATCTGTACGCAATTCATGATATCACATTGAGTGCTGCATAAAAGGGGCTTATGTATCAGCAGCAGCTCACAGGAGGATAACACCACAAACAGACTCTCAGCAGAATGTACTTTTTCCTCGTCGCTACATGTCATGTCATGCAGTCATGTTTGACTATTTTGGTACAAACTGCCAATTTCTCTGGTAGCTTTCTCAGATTTAGGCCAACTCACCAAACCAGATGCTCCCTGCAGATCAAAGGAGTGGGTCTGGACCTAATCCAGTCTCCTGTGTGGAGGACGAAGGTGGATCCATTCACCCATGGCACTCACTGTTAGGGCACAATGTGAAAATACATGGATTATAACATTAAACATTCCTCCCAAACCTATGCACTTATGGTTTTCTTCTGTGTGATGAGTGTCCAAAGCTTATAATCTTTACCAAAAGAAACCTCCTCGAGTGTCAC